>NC_081555.1:171991895-171994395 GCF_963082655.1 Stomoxys calcitrans | reverse complement strand
ACAGAAGTTATTGGGTTGCCCAAAAAGTAATTGCGGATTTTTCATATAGTTGACGTTGACAAATTTTTTCACAGCTTACGACTCTGTAATTGCATTCTTTCTTCTGTCAGTTATCAGCTGTTACTTTTAGCTTGCTTTAGAAAAAATGTGTAAAAAAAGTATATTTGATTAAAGTTCATTCTAAGTCTTATTAAAAATGCATTTACTTTCTTTTAAAAAATCCGCAATTACTTTTTGGGCAACCCAATGCATAGACTTCTATACGGATGGTTCCAAATTAAACGACCAGATGGGCTTTGGGGTGTACTATAAAGATCTAGACGACTTATCATATCGAAAAGGTTAGCTGACCACTGCAGTGTGTATCAAGCAGAGATCCTTGCATTTGAGGAAGTGGTGGAATGGCTAAGATATAATGTCATTACGACAATTGGCATAAATATCTTCTCAGACAGCCAGGCAGCCATTAAAACCCTGGAGAACGTATTTCTGAACACAAAAACCGTCCTCGATTGTCGCAGATCTCTCAATGAGATGGCTGGACAGTTCAAAATTCACCTATTCTGGGTGCCAGGCCACAGAGATATCCCAGGGAATTGTAAAGCGGACGAGCTTGCGAGACTAGGACACATTCCAGGAATACTGGAATCTGTCTGTATGCCTCTGGCATGTAAGCTAAGTTTTCAGGGCCAGGCCCTAACGAACGATAGATGGTCACAAAGAGGGGGCTGTGAGCATTCCAAAACTATGTGGCCTAATCTAGACTTGAAGAGGTCTACTGGTTTGCTGTCATTGGCTAGAATAGACGTCTCAGTCATTGTGTCCATCATGACAGGTCACGGTCTAATCGGAAAACATGCTGACAGACTGAAGGTTGCCAGCAACGACTTTTGCAGAAGCTTTGAGAACATCGAAGAAGAGAGGACTACAGAACACCTTCTGTCTGTGTGTCCCACACTAGCAGTCAGGAGTTCCACTTTAGGTTCTCATTCCTTTGAGAACCTGTCTGATTTACCGGATGTGAACATTCGCAAGTTATTGGGCTTTTTAAAGCCATCTGGATGGTTTAATGTTAGGAACTTGAAGGCATCTTCCTTCATCTGTTCCTGTGGTATCACCATGGATGAAAAAGTCTAAGTGAGTCTAATGGCAGACTGCCATGGACCGATTTGAACAGTATTTAGCACAGTTAATGTAAGTCATATCAAAGTGCAAAATTTCAGCCAAATCGGATAAAAATAACGACTTCCAGAGGCTCAAGATGCAAAATCGGGAGATCGGTTTAAATTGGAGCTACATTAGATTACTGATCGATTTGGACCCATTTGGGTTTATGCCCCCAAAACTCATGCAAAACATTTTGTGCACCAAACAATATTTGTAGCCTCCACCGCCATTTTACCAAAAATGCAGATTTGGAAATCGTCTTTGCCCGAAATGGGTATTTTGAATATTTTTGTGAAAAATGCCGGGCAATATTTACTTTTTTTATTTTTTGCTTTTTTAAGACATTTTTATCTGCAAAACTCCAAAAAATTATTAATATATCTCTATTCGCTTTTTTCTTAATTTTTTTTCTATTTGACTTAAGTTTTCAGAAAATTTCAATTCTTGCCTTATTTTTTGGTAATTTTGGAAATCGGACCACAAATAAAGATTTCGAAATGTCAACCAACTTAAAGGGCCTGCCAAGAGGCGCCCGGACCATCTAAGGCCTTGAAAGTGAACATGGTATTGTTTACACTTCAGCTCTCGCCATTCTAAATTTCAAAGAGTTATCTCTTCCCGTTATCTTACGAATTTGTAAGCTAAAACCAGTCACACCTTGACTACAGTACCTTGACAATGGCACAGTGTTCGACTTGCGGAAAATGGCAACTGGCTCCGGTGCCTTAAAAATTCTGGCTGTGAAGGTTTTGGAGATATAGCGTGAAGTCGGTGTCGACTATGGGTTAAACGTGGGGACAATAGTTCAATGGCTCCTGTGTATAAGAAACAGCGAGCAAAACGATGACTTGGCGGCTTCGTAAAACTGACTCACTCTCAAAGCGAGTTAATCACGGCTGTAAGTGGATGGATAGGATGCTCAATGCGGACATGGGTTCCTATTTTTGGGACGTGGCTAAATCACGACTTGAAGGAAACTCAAGGTTACCTTGACATCGTTGTAGAAGGACGGAATGGATGAACGGACAATGGCGCAGTGGCTCTGGTGCCTAAGGGACACCTGGCCATATAACCAACCTATGCTGAAGAAGAACGGAAAGGATGAACGGACAATGACACAGTGGCTCCGATGGCTAAGGGACACCTGGACAAATAACGTAAGCTGACGATCGAGATGCGCGGACTATGGCTCAGTGGCTACTTTCTCTGAGAACCATCTGCCAAAACGCTGCCTGCGGCGGTTGCGGCGGCTGTGACGTACACCACCTAAAGTAAGTAAAGACTACGCGACCGTTATTAGAAAATCGGATGGATTCGATTATCGGTCACAGAC
>NC_081555.1:171764572-171991695 GCF_963082655.1 Stomoxys calcitrans | reverse complement strand
TTCGATTCTCGGTCACAGACTCCGTGACACTGTTCAAATTCCCAGGAACTGCGAGCTGGAAAACGTGATTGTTGCATTCGCTACGGAACGAGGGCAAATTTCAGCGAAATCGGTTTTAAATCGACATAAAATGTCATGACAATCAAGAATATATTGGGTTGCCCAAAAAGTAATTGCGGATTTTTTAAAAGAAAGTAAATGCATTTTTAATAAAACTTAGAATGAACTTTAATCAAATATAATTTTTTTTACAGTTTTTTTCTAAAGCAAGCTAAAGAATGCAATTACAGAGTCACAAGCTGTGAAAAAATTTGTCAACGCCGACTAAAAAAATCCGCAATTACTTTTTGGGCAACCCAATATATACTTTATGGCATCTGAGACGAATATTACAAACAGAATGACGAAATTAGTATATCCCTTATCCTATGGTGGAGGGTATAAAAATAGACTATTGCACAGCTGTCGCTGTCATGCACATCCACTAAACCTTGGCTTTTAGGCATCCTTATAAACCTGCCCAATATTCCAAAAATTTGCACCAACACCATTAATAACATGTTTCGTATAAGTTTCATCTTTGTAAGCTACCCATGAATCAAGTCAAAGTATCTTTTCTCAAAATTATCAAAATATCCTTTATTTAATGTTTCAAAATTTGCCATAAATTTGCCAAAGGTTGGCAAATTTGCTAGCCAGGCCATTAATTCTGGCTAATGAATGGACGAGAAAAAAAAATGGCACAATTTTGAAAGTATTAATTTTGAATATGCTAAACCGAAATCAACAGAAAGCCCAATTTAATTGTTTGTAATTCATAAGGCCCCTGACCCCAAAACAAAAAATTATGGGCAATACTTGACATATGTTGTCTCATAAAACGCTTACAAATAAAACTTCACTTAAAATCCATTAAAAGCATTCTGCTCACAGTCCGGATCAGCTATGGAATCATCTATCCATCCTTGCAGCCATTCGAATAACATCCATCCATTCATTTGTTCGTCCATCAATCACTCATACCATGGTGCTGCATGCGTTCGCTCGTTCGTAGGCTCATGCACTATGGCAAAATGTTGAATGAAGAAATTATAAAATAAAATGAAAATGAAAATGAAATTGGCTGCTTGGGTGGTTTTAAATTATGGTCCATTTTCGAATTAGGCTTATGATTACTTTTATGATTGTTCTGCTGCGCCTTCATGCCCTGGCTTAGCTGACGGCTGGATGACTGGTTGCCTGCCTGGTTGGCTTTAGCAACATTATTTCAGCAATCATTAGCAATGGCAGTTCAACGAAGGATATTTGCCTTAGCCTGGCAATGCATAGCATTCACCAAGTGATGTTGGTAAATAAACACACACACGCACACTCACACCTATACACACACATGCAACATGCGTGCCCACATACTTGTAGTCGCCCAGAATGGCATGACCTTATGGCAGTCATACAATTTACTCCTTATGCTAACAAACATGCAGCTACAACATACAACGCATGCACACACATGCACTTGGTGGTATTAGCTCTTATGTATTGGTATATGTGGCTAACGACTAGGTCTGTTTCCTATCGATTTCTACTTTGCATGCGAATGCATAACCCAAACAGCTTTAACTCTAACCACTTACTGTTGCCTCAATCTTTTGACCTTCTTGGTGGGTTATAGGCGGCCATGCAAGCAAAGCAAAGCAGTGGCGCTACCCTTGCACTCGCATATTCGCATTCCACTTTTGTTGTTGCGTTGAGTACATTAGCCTGCATTTAGTTTCCATTCATATGCATAAGAAAATAAAGAGCTTTCAATTTCAACTTGCCCCTAACCAAAACATAATCAACCCCTCGGTTTGGGACTTTAAAGTTCTTAGGCTGTATGACCACTGTAGTCTATGGGTTATACGGAAATCAGCATAGTCCAGACCAGGTCGCCTACCATAAGCAAAAAATTTTATCATCTGTGACTCTGTTACGACAACGACCATGTTAACGACGAATATGACAACATTTAAATATTTTCCTTTGAATTCGAAATGTTTTAAAGTTTCATTCCAACTGCAACTGTTGGAAATGCTTTGTCGCTCGTTTGTCCATTGGATTTGTTAAGCAAATTGTCCTAGGAAGGTGGAGGGTCCAACTATCTTGGACTTACGCAGAGTGGCCACTAAATGCATATTTAATAGGGTCTTAACTATTTGTTAAGATGAGAAAATGTGATCGTGTTTTGTCAAAGATTTCAAACAAGAAAAATTTTCACAGATGGTAGAGATTGGGCCCCCGTCGAAAAAAAGGGTACTACATTTTCTGATATCCGAAGGGGGAGCGGGCCCTCCCCCATACCCAAATTTTCAAAAACGCCAGATCTTGGAGATGAGTTCACCAATTTAAGCGAAATTTTGTATGCCACCTTATGGTACCCCAAAAACACAAAATTGGTTAAAAAATTTGGGGGTCAAATAATCGCGGGGGCGCCCCACCCGAACGGACTTGGGCACTGATAGGACAATATGGGTATCAAATGAAAGGCATTAAGGAGTAGAGTACGAATTTGGTATAAAAATTTCACTCTTAAGTTTCGGGGGTCCCCCACCCTCAAAAAAGCCCCAAGAGGACATTTTCAGACAAATAGACGGTAGATCGAGTCAGGAAGTACTACTAAGCCGATGCCTCACAAACGGCTGAACCGATTTTCATGAAATTTCCACAGATGGTAGAGATTGGCCCCCGGTGAAAATAGGGTACTACACTTTCTGATATACGAAGGGGGAGCGGGCCCTCCCCCATACCTGAATTCTCGAAAACGCCAGATCTCGGAGATGCGTACACCAATTTAAGCGAAATTTTGTATGCCACCTTATGGTACCCCAAAAACACGAAATTGGTTAAAAAATTTGTGGGGGCAAATAATCGGGGGGGACGCCCCACCCGAACGGACTTGGGCACTGATTGGGACAATATGGGTATCAAATGAAAGGTATTAAGGAGTAGAGTACGAATTTGGTATACAAATTTCGCTCTTTGGATTCGGGGGTCCCCCACCCTCAAAAAAGCCCCAAGATGACATTTTCACGGCAATACGGGTATCAATTGGAAGGTATTTAAGAGTAGAGTACGAACTTGGCATTAAAATGTTCTAACAGTATGACAATATAAGTGCCTTTATCTGAATACCATATGATCTTTATTGGTCTACGAATTTAAGTTTGGATGTAAGGTGTACTCCATATACTTCATTTCAGCCCGATATTCTCATGATGTCTGATTTAGTGGTGTTTTCGGGGGAGAGGTGGTCCCCAGATACTTGGCCCTGAAAAAATATCAGCATCGTGCTCTTCTCTCAAATACCATTTATTTAAACTCCATATTGCCATTGGTTTTGAGGGGAGTTTAAAAGATGAGGCGTCCCCCAATACACGCTCCCAAAATGGGTTATCAAATTCGTTTTCTAATCTCAAATACCTTTCACTTGAGTCACATATTGGCATGGTTGAAAAATTTTTCTCTTTGGCGGTATTTTGGGAAAGGGGAAGATCCCCAAAAAAATTGGTCCCAAAAATGGGTATCAATTCTTGCTCTACCCCCCAATACCATTCATTTAAGCTCCACATTGACATGGTCGGTATATATACCCGATTTAGGGGTGTTTTGGGGATTGGGGTCGCTCCCAAACACTAAGCCCGGAATATATATCAGCAACGTGCTCTATTCTCATACATCTAAATATAATTTATTTGAACCCCCAATTGCCATTGCCCTCAAAATTGGGTATCAAATTCGTTTTCTAATCTCATTTAAACTCCTTATTGCAAATGTCAGCAAATATGTCCGGTTTGGGGTATTGGCCCTAAAAACTTTGAATATTTAGTTCCACTCTCTTTAAGACCCAAATTGTCTTGGTGAGCAAATACGTTCTATTTGGGGGTTGTTATAGTGGTGGGACGTCCCCTAATGTTGATATCAGATATGTGGTCACTCCCACATACCTTTAATTTGAGCCCCATATTTCCATAGTCGGCAAACATGACCGGCTTGGGGGTGTTTTGGGGGATGGGCGGCCACTCAGTGAGTTGACCTTCAAAATAACATGGGATTCGTGTTCCACATTAAAAACCCTCTTATTTGAGCCTCATACTGCAATAGTCAGAAAATACTTACTATTTGGGTGGTGTTGTGGGGGTGGGGTGGCCCCATAGACATTTTTCCCGAATATTGATATCAGATTCATGCTTTACTCCCAAAGACCTTTCATTTGAGCCCCATATGGCTATGGTCGTAAATTGGTCCCCTTGGGGGGATGTTTTTAGGGAGTGGCGGCCCCCAAACACTTGGTCCCATATTTGGATATCAGATTCGTATTCTGCATCCAAATACCTTTTATTTAAGCCCCATATTCCCATGGTCAGTAAATAAGTCCTATTTAGGGGGTGTTTTTGGGAAGGGGTGGACCCCCAGAAACGTGGTCCCACATTTCGATATCAGATTCGTATTCTACTCGCAAATACCTTTCATTTGAGTCCCATATTGCCATGGTCGATAAATATGTTCGATTTAGGGGTGTTTTGGGGGTTGGGGTGGTCCCCCTAATACATGGTCCGACAATTGAATATCATATACGTTTTCTTATCCTAAATACCTTTCATTTGAGTCCCATATTGTCGTGATTGGTCTAAATATATGTTTGGTAGGTTTTAGGGTGGGGCACCCCCCCCTAGGTACCCCATCCGAAATTTGGATACCAAATTTTTATTTTTAGGGTACTATATGAGAGTACACAAAATTTCGCTTAAATCACGACACCCATCTCCGAGGTCTAGCGTTTCTGAAAATTAGGGCAAGGGGGAGGGTCCGTCCCCCCTTCAGATATTAAAAAAATTGAGTACCCTTTCTTCACCACGTGATCATTACGCACCATCTGTCAAAATTTCAAGAAATTCGTTTCAGCCGTTTCTGAGTCTATAAGGAACACACAAACATGCAAACAAACAAATAAATCTGCAAACAAACACAAACTGATTTTTATATATAAGATTTAGATTTAACTTATTGTCATTCCAACAAGCATACCCTTTTGCTGTGGCATGCTGCAACACTAGTGGCATTAGTTGTTGTATGCGAATGCAATTCTGACTTTATGTATGTGTAGCAACATCAGCAATTGTTGTTATAAGAAATCTAATGGCAAACACATTTGCATTTATTTAACTTCAGTCAGTGCATTACAATTACCCTTACTCATGCACACACACACACACACACACACACAATCACGCACACAGAAGTGTACGTATGTAAGTACATACAACAAACCATATTATTATTGTTGTTAAAGATACCATAGCTGTTCTCTTCCTCTCTCCCCGTCATTTCATGAGGCTATAGTATGGGCAAGTGCAAGTGTGTTGGTGTTTGTTTGAGTCCATGCTAAAGTTCGCATTGCATTAGTGTTTGTTCTTAAAATTATTTTTGCAGCAAATTTGCATATCAAACACAAACTTTTCATTTCGCTTTACTTGCCAAGGCTTTTATATGGAATTTCATGCGTTTCATTAACAAGGCATAACAACTAAAATGCCTAATGTAGCGTATTAGATGGGCATAATTTCCCATGCTTATTTTGAAGTGGTGGTGTATGCATATGTGTGTGTGTGCGTTGCATTCGTTTTAAAATGCAACTTGAGGCAGAGGAATACTAATGACCCTCTAATTTTTTACTCGCTCTTTTCCTCTCTCTTTAACTACTCCTCCACTCACTCTCATTGCCATGGTCCCCATAGTTGGTGGGTTTATTAAAAATGTGTTAAAGGCAAAATTAGCATAATTTTCACATTTTTCACACACTCTCTCTCTATCGCCCCACAAACTCACATACACATTTACATATGTATTTTTTGAAATTGTTGTAATTTTTTTTTGGTTGACTAAATACCGGAAAACAGCATGTAGCCAGTAGTCATAAAACAGCATTGATGTTAGCATGCAAATGAGACATGTATCATCAAACAAACCGAAAACCAACCAACTATCCAACTTTAGAACTTTGTAACTACCAACCCATTGCGCTTTCATAATTTAACACAAACACTTCAGCAAAATGTTAATTTTCTTTGTGTCATTGCAAGGACCATTTGACCAAGTGGTCCTTGGACATGCATTGGGAAAATCAAATTTGAAAACAAATTTAAAAAGTTTAAAGAATTTCTTTTGTAATTGAAAACTAGTTTCAATTTATATAGCTCAAAGTTTTGAACATATTTTTCGTCCTTCCATACTGTGGTCCAGGACATCAATACCTGTACATTTGTTGGCAATACGAAGGAAAGGAAAAAAACTTAGCCATTAGCCCAGAATTCATTTCTGATTAGATTTTGTCTAATCCGAACAGTCCGACTGTCTTTTTGTCCATATATTCTTCTGGCCAATGTACAGGTCGCATTTGTTGCCCCATTGTGCACTTATCACATTTTTGAGAAAGAAAGAAAACAATTTTTATACCCTCCACCATAGGATGGGGGTACACTAGTTTGGTTATTCTATTTGTAACACCTCGAAATATTGATCTGGGACCCCTTCTAAATATTATATATTGGTTGCCCAAAAAGTAATTGCGGATTTTTCATATAGTCGACGTTGACAAATTTTTTTACAGCTTGTGACTCTGTAATTGCATTCATTCTTCCGTCAGTTATTAGCTGTTACTTTTAGCTTGCTTTAGAAAAAAAGTGTAAAAAAGTATATTTGATTAAAGTTCATTCTAAGTTTTATTAAAAATGCATTTACTTTCTTTTAAAAATCCGCAATTACTTTTTGGGCAACACAAAACAAATGAAATTGTTGCGCTTTGTTTGTTTGTTTGTTTGTCTGTCTGTTCCGTGTAGACTTAAAAACGGCTGAATTGATTTTCATGAAATTTTCACACATAGTGGAGATTGGGCCCCCGAAGAAAATTGGGTACTAAATTGTTTATTATCAGAAGGGGGGGCGGACCCTCCCCCATACGGCAATTTTCAAAAACGCCAGATCTCGGAGATGCGTGCACCGATTTAATTTTGTATGCCACTTTATGGTACCCCAAAGACACGAAATCGGTAAAAAAATGTGGGCGTCAAATAATCGGGGGGGACGCCCCATCCCAAAACCCACCCGAACGGACATGTGCACTGATTAGGACAATATGGGTATCAAATGAAAGGTATTTAAGAGTAGAGTACAAATTTGGTGTACAAATTTCACTCTAAAGACTCTGGGGGTCCCCCACCCTCATAAAAGCCCCAATAGGACATTTTCACCGCTTTGGGCAATATGAGGGCCCTACCTACCACCCAAAACCTCATAGCAGGACAATTTTACCGATTGGAAAAATATGGATATCAAATGAAAGCTATTTAAAGGTAGACTCCAATGCTGATATAAAAATGTATTCCTTGGTGTCTTAGTCGCCTCCCCAACCCCCAAAACCCCTAAACAGGACATGTTTACCGATTGGGACAACATGGATATCAAACGAAAGACATTTGAAGGTGGGTACACATCTCTTATAAGAATTCGGTCCAAGGTGTGTAGGGGTCCTCCCTAATCTAAAAACCACCCAAAACAGGATAAATGGGCAACGTCACAAAATGGCTATCGAATGAAAAGTCTTTGGGACTTGACTGCGAATCTGCTATGTACAATTAGGACAGAGTCTGGGACCCTGCCCATCCACTAAATACCCTTCAATAGGACGTGTCAGGTCTATGGCAGTATATTTCGAATCAAATGTTGGTTTATGGATTCAAGTATCTGGGTTACGTCCTACCATTCCACAGGACAGTAGATCGCGCGACAATAAAAGACTGAAATAAATTTTCGTTAGGTTCTTAGCGGGGGGGCGGGGGGTTCACCTTCTCCTCCTAATAAATGCAACGCCAAACTGTTATGTAGAATGACCGAGAATGTATTGCAGTCAAATTAATCTTGAATCCGACTGCTCTTATTTATATGTGAGAAGTTTGCCCCTTTTCCATAGGGGAATGATCATGGGCACAATTTGTTGTTTGTTTGTAAGTATGTGGGTGGCCGCCCCCCACAAACTGGACATATTTACGGATTATGGCAAAAAGGGGCTAAAATCTGTATTTGTTTCGTGGTCAAGTGTTTCGGGGACGCCTCACCTCATCAACTCCCACTCACAACCACACATATATACCGATTATAGCAATATGTAGCTCCAATGTGATTTTCGGGAGTGGAGTATGAATCTGATGTCCAATTTTGGGACAAAGAGTTTGGCTACTCCTATCCACCACCAAATTCAAGAGAATGAAGTAGATCTAACATCCAAACTTTAAGGGGGGGGACCCTCCCCTTACCCTATTTCCAAAAACGCCAGAACTCGGAGATATGTGGGATATTTAGGGAGCTGCCCCACCTCCAGAGCCACCAGCCAAATGGAATATAAACCAATAATGACAATATGGGACTCAATTAAAAGGTATTTGAGACCAGAGCGAGAATCTGATATATGGGGATCCGCCTCACTCTCAAAAACACCCCCATACCGCACATATTTACCGACCATAGCAATATACGGCTCCAAAGAAAGGTATTTGGAAGAAGGACACCAATATAATGTCCACATTGGCGCGAAATATCTGAAAGGCTGCACCAGCACCCCAAAACAGGACTTATTTCCTACCCGTGTCAGTGTAGGGATCAGATAAAATAATAGAGTGAAAGAAGGGGCAGCGGAAAGGGCCCTATCCAGCTAGTAAAGTATATATATTCTTGATCGTCTCAACATTCTGAGTCGAAGTAGCCATGTCCGTCCGTCTGTCGAAATCACGATAGAGATCGAACACGTACAGCTAGCCACTTGAAATTTTGCACAGGTACTTGATATTGATGTAGGTCGTTGAGGATTGCAAATGGGCCATATCGGTTCAGATTTAGATATAGCTCCCATATAAACCGATCTCCTGATTTGGTTTCTGGAGCCCCTTTAGTCCGATGTGGCTGAAATTTTGCAGATGATGTTTTGCTATGACTTTCAACAATTGTACCTGGTACGGTCCACCTCGGTCAAGAAACTGGTATAGTTCCCATATAAACCGATTTCCCGATTTGACTTCTTGAGCCCTTACCAGCCGCAATTTTAGTCCGATTTCGCTTAAATTTTGCATCTTGTGTTCCGTTATGACTTCCAACAACTGTTTCAACTACGGGCTGAATTGGTCTATAACCTGATATAGCTCCCATAAAAATCGATCTCCCGATTTGGTCTATAAAAGGCGCAGTTATTGTCCGATGTCGCCGAAATTTGGGACAGTGAGTAATATGAAGCCCCTTGACATACTTTTGCAATATGACACAGATCGGTCTAAATTTGGATATAGCTACCATATAGACCGATCTCTCGATTTAATGCTTTGGACCCATAAAAGGCACATTTATAGTCCCATGTTGCCGAAATTTGGCAACATGGTCTATAGCTGCCATATAAAAAAAATCTCGAAATATGTTCCGATTTGGACCAAATCTGGAACATATTTCGAACCGAAATCTGAACCGACTTTTTGGATTTTCAAAAGGCTTCGTCTCTAGGCCGAAAATCATGTCTATGCCAAATTTGAAGGTGATCGGATGGAAATTGCGACTTGTAGTTTGTACACAAATTAACATGGGCAGACGGACAGACAGACGGAGAGACAGACGGACAGACAGACGGACATGGCTAAATCGAATAAGAAAGTGATTCTGAGTCGATTGGTATACTTATCAATGTGTCCATCTCTCTTCCTTCTGGGTGTTACAAACAAATGCCCAAAGTTATAATATCCTGTACCACAGTGGTGGTGTAGGGTATAATTACACAAGTATCGAATACAATTTTGCAGTATTTGCACTTGTTTCCGCCGACAAACAATTTTTCCTTTAAACGTCAACCACACACTGGCACACAGTTACAACTGGGAAAATTTCTATTAAGAAGCGACGACATGGAAAAGGCTAAGGATGCACGTTCATCTTTTGTGCTCGTACAAAAGTTCCATTTCCCTGGAAAAACGAGGAGCACCGTCAAGAGAAGCGCAAGAGAAAAAAATTAAACCGGAAGAAAAACTTACAAAGAAATCATATCAAATGAAAGGCATTTCCTTTCAATAAGAATAACAAAAAACCAAATTATGAAAGAAAGTTTATGTTTATCCACATAATTGTCAAAATGGTTAAAAAATAATTTCAAGTCAAAATGGTAAAAGAAAAAAATTCAAATAAATTACATCACAATTTAATAGTAAATTTTGTAATTAAAATATCAATACACTTATATAATAACAATCGAAAGTTACCTGGACTTTAGAAATTAGGAATTTGGCTGCTTAGTCACTTAGTCTATATGTCCAATAATGCAGAGATAAATGAGTTCCTTGAAACTACATAGCACACATTCATGTATACCTGAATTACTATGGAGATGTTTCAAGAAATGTTTTTGGGTGTCAGGAAGTAAGTCCTATTTGGGGGTTCTGGTACGGCCCATCAGATATTTCGCGCCAATGTGGATATTATATTGGTGTCCTTCTTCCAAATACCTTCTTTGGAGCCATATATAGCTATGGTCGGTAAATATGTGCGGTATGGGGATGTTTTTGAGAGTGAGGCGGATCCTCATATATCAGATTCTCTCTGGTCTCTGGTCTGGCTCTGGTCTCAAATACCTTTTATTTGAGTCCCATATTGTCATTATTGGTTTATGTTCCTTTTGGCTGGTGGCTTAGGAGGTGGGGCGGCCCCCTAAACATCCCACATATCTCCGAGATCTGGCGTTTTTGGAAATAGGGTAAGGGGAGGGTCCGCCCATTAAAGTTTGGATGTTAGATCTACTTCATTCTCTTGGATTTGGTGGTGGATAAGAGTAGCCAAACTCTTTGCCCCAAAAGTGGATATCAGATTCATACTCCACTACCGAAAATCACATTGTAGCTTCATATTGCTATAGTCGGTATATATGTGTGGTTTAGGGGGACTTTATGAGGTGAGGCGTCCCTGAAACACTTGACCAGGAAACAAATACAGATTTGAGCCCCTTTTTGCAATAATTCACAAATATGTTCAGTTTGTGGGGTATGGGTATGGGCATGGTGGGGCGGCCACTTACGTACATACAAACAAACAAAAAATTTTGCCCATGAAAAAGGGGCAAACTTCTCACATATAAATAAGTGCAGTCGGATTCAAGGTTCATTTGACTGCAATATATTCTCGGTCATCGTACATAACAGTTCGGCGTAGCATTTTTTGTGAGGAGAGGGTCGAACCCCACCCCCCCCCCCCACGCTAAGAACCAAACGACAATTTATTTGAGTGATATTGAGAGACCTACTGTCCTGCGGAATGGCAGGACGTCACCCAGTTACTCAAATCCTTATACCAATATTGGATTCGAAATATACTGTCATAGACCTGACACGTCCTATTGAAGGGTATTTAGTGGGTGGACAGGGTCCCAGACTCTGTCCTAATTGTACATACCAGATTCGCAGTCAAGTCCCTAAGGCCTTTCATTCGATAACCATTTGATGAAGTTGGTCATTTATCCCGTTTTGGATATTTTTTTGATTGGGGAGGCCCCCTACACACCTTGCACCAAATTCTTATAACAGATGTGTACTCAGCTTCCAAATGTCTTTCGTTTGATACCCATGTTGTTCCAATCGGTAAACATGTCCTGTTGAGGGGTTTTGGGGGGTGAGGAGGCGCCTCAGACACCAAGGAACAAATTTTCATATCAGCATTGGAGTCTACCTTTAAATAGCTTTCATTTGATATCCATATTTTTCCAATCGGTAAACTTGTCCTGCTATGGGGTTTTGGCTGGTAGATAGGGCCTTCAGACACCAAAAATGATTTGTTGTCTCAGATTTGTATTCTACTTTTAAATACCTTTTATTTGATACCCATATTACTCAAAGCGGTTAAAGTGTCCTGTTGGGTGGTGTTTTTGGGGGTGGGGGGCCCCCCGACACTTAGAGTAACATTTTGATGCCAAGTTCGTACTCTACTCTTAAATATCTTTCAATTGATACCCATATTGCCCAAAGCGATGAAAATGTCCTCTTGGGGCTTTTTTGAGGGTGGGGGACCCCCCCCCCCCCCTGAAACTTAGGAGTGAAATTTGTATACCAAATTCGTACTCTACTCTTAAATACCTTTCATTTGATACCCATATTGTCCTAATCAGTGCACATGTCCGTTCGGGTGGGTTTTGGGATGGGGCGTCCCCCCCGATTATTTGACCATCAAATTTGTTTACCAATTTCGTGTTTTTGGGGTACCATAAGGTGGCTTACAGAATTTCGCTTAAGTCGGTGCAGGCATCTCCGAGATCTGGCGTTTTTGAAAATTTGGGGTATGGGGGAGGGCCCGCCCCCCCTTCGGATATCAACAAATTTAGTACCCTATTTTCACCGGGGAACAAATCTCTACTCTCTGTGAAAGATTCATGAAAATCAGTTCAGCCGCTTTTGAATCTGTACGGAACAGACAAACAAACAAACATTTTTATACCCTCCACCATAGGATGGGGGGTATACTAATTTCGTCAATCTGTTTGTAACTACTCGGAATATTCGTCTGAGACCCCATAAAGTATATATATTCTTGATCGTCGCGACATTTTATGTCGATCTAGCCATGTCCGTAGGTCTGTCCGTCCGTCCGTCTGTCTGTCGAAAGCACGCTAGCTTCCGAAGGAGTAAAGCAAGCCGCTTGAAATTTCGCACAAATACTTCATATTAGTGTAGGTCGGTTGGTATTGTAAATGGGCCATATCGGTCCATGTTTTGATATAGCTGCCATATAAACCGATCTTGGGTCTTGACTTCTTGAGCCTCTAGAGTGCGCAATTCTTATCCGATTGGAATGAAATTGCACGACGTGTTTTGTTATGATATCCAACAACTTTGCCAATTATGGTTCAAATCGGTCCATAACCTGATATAGCTGCCATATAAACCGCTCTTGGGTTTTGACTTCTTGAGCCTCTAGAGTGCGCAATTCTTATCCGATTGGAATGAAATTTTGCACGACGTGTTTTGTTATGATATCCAACAACTGTGCCAAGTACAATTCAAATCGGTCCATAACCTGATATAGCTGTCATATCAACCGATCTTGGGTTTTGACTTCTTGAGCCTCTAGAGTGCGCAATTCTTATCCGATTGGAATGAAATTTTGCACGACGTGTTTTGTTATGATATCCAACAACTTTGCAAGTATGGTTCAAATCGGTTTATAACCTGATATAGCTGTCATATAAACCGATCTTGGGTCTTGACTTCTTGAGCCTCTAGAGTGCGCAATTCTTATCCGATTGGAATGAAATTTTGCACGACGTGTTTTGTTATGATATCCAACAACTTTGCAAAGTATGGTTCAAATCGGTTTATAACCTGATATAGCTGCCATATAAACCGATCTTGAGTCTTGACTTCTTGAGCCTCTAGAGGGCACAATTCTTATCCGATTTGAATGAATTTTCGCACGACATGTTTTGTTATGATATCCAACAATTGTGCCAAGTATAGTTCAAATCGGTCCATAACCTGATATAGCTGCCATATAAACCGATCTTGGGCCTTGAATTCTTGAGCCTCTAGAGGGCGCAATTCTTATCCGATTGGCATGAATTTTTGCACGACATGTTTTGTTATAATATCCAACAATTGTGCCAAGTATGGTTCAAATCGGTCCATAACCTGATATAGCTGCCATATAAACCGATCTTGGGTCTTGACTTCTTGAGCCTCTAGAGGGCACAATTCTTATCCGATTTGAATGAATTTTTGCACGAAGTATTTTGTTATGATATCCAACAACTGTGTCAAGTATGGTTCAAATCGGTTCATACCCTGATATAGTTGTCATAAAAACAGATCTGGGGACTTGACTTCTTGACCCTCTAGAGGTCGCAATTATTATCCGATTTGCCTGAAAT
The DNA here is from genome assembly GCF_963082655.1 of Stomoxys calcitrans. Lineage (NCBI taxonomy): Eukaryota > Metazoa > Arthropoda > Insecta > Diptera > Muscidae > Stomoxys > Stomoxys calcitrans. The sequence continues at coordinate 171,977,723 of NC_081555.1, read as the reverse complement.
TTTGTAGAACGGATCCTCTCATGACTATCAACATACATGTTTATTATGATCTGTATCGGTCTATAGCCCGATACAGCTCAGATATAAATCGATCTCTCTATTTCACTTCTTGAGCCCCCAAAGGGCGCAATTCTTATTCGAATTGGCTGACATTTTACACAGGTCTCCAACATATAATTTAATTGTGGTCCAAACCGGACCCTATTTTGATATCGCTCTAATAGCAGAGTAAATCTTTTCTTATATCCTTTTTTTTTTTGCCTAAGAAGAGATGCCGGGAAAAGATCTCGACAAATGCGATCCATGGTGGAGGGTATATAAGATTCGGTTCGGCCGAACTTAGCACGCTCTTACTTGTTTTATAATAGAAGAAGATAAAAAAAAATATTAAAAAAGGAAACACAAAAATTTAATAAAATGGAAACAGAGAATGCACTTCCATAAATATGTTTAGGATATTGTGGGACCATAGAGGCACTTAGCATTTCCTCACAAAACTCTCCTGCATTGATATTTTCCTTAGCACACTCATTCCTCAGAAACAAGTCACAAACACTTAAATAGGTTGTCTTTATAAAGAATCATTAATTTTCCTTCTGGTTGACAGAGAGAGAGAGAGAGAGAGACACGGCGACCAACTCTAAACTCTATGTAAGCACAAGTGTAAGTGGAAATCTATGGACATCATCTGTTCATGCTACCATTTGTCTGTACGCCTCGGTGTGCACTGCAAACGTTCTGTGCATAAACTTGGTCTTTGGGGTTTAGATGACCAAGATTAAAAATAATTGGCAAATGCAATGCTACAGACAGACCGACAGATAGATAGAAGGGCAGCAAATGCCAACAGCTGCCTTCTTCCAGGCTAAAACGAAAGGCTAAAAATGCAACTCAAAGTGGAGGAAGAAGACTTATGAAGTACAAGATATTGAATTTAATCTTAGAAACTATGCTGCTGCATTCACAGATATTTCGTCTTAATTTGGTTGACCAAAGGCTTGGCCAGTCAGATTGCCCCGATAGGCATGCGACCGACCACCACTAACAGCAACAGGCCATAAAGAGAAACGGCAAAGCTCCATTTTGAGACCACAAAGATCTTAATAAGTGTTGGAAGCACTTTATTAAGTTAGTCACTATGGCTGTCATTCGTTGCTCTTCATGCTATGTAGAGCAATGTGGGCCAAAGAAACGTTTTGTTGGGGCCAGTGGACAAAGCAGGTCAAGTATGGGCAAAATGTAATTTCAGGCAGTGACACTGAAGAATTATAGCAAGGATATTGTGGATACAAAAGAAGAGACAAGGTGCACTAACCTTTCAGTTATGAATTATTCCAGAGAAAGTTTTTATACCCATCACCATAGGATGGGGGTTCCTTTCATTTCCAACAGCTCGAACTATCTCCTCTTGACATTCTAGTTCGATCTAGCCTTGTCCGTCCTTCTGTGGAAATCACGATAGCGATTGAATGCGCAAAGCTAGCCGCTTGAAATTTTCCACAGATACATCATATTGATGTACAGCATTGGGGATTGCAAATTGCCCATTTATAGTTTGAAGCTATAATCTGATATATTCCCCATATAAACCGATCTCTCGAATTAAAACTTTGAGCCCCTTAGTCGGAGTCCAGTAAAAATTGCTGCCCTGGTCATAACACAAAAAATCGAGTGTTATGACCAGGGCAGCAATTTTTACTGGACTCCGACTGAGGAGTGGAATCCGAGCACTTAATCTTTTAAAATAAAAAAAAAAACAAGAAGTAAAATAGAGAGATCGATTTATATGGGAGCTGTATCGGGCTATAGACCGATTCGGACCAAAATAAACACGTATGTTGATGGTCATGAGAGGATCCGACGTACAAAATTTCAGCCAAATCAGATAGGAATTGCGCCCTCTAGAAGCTCAAGAAGTCAAGTCCCCAGATCGGTTTATATGACAACTATATCAGGTTATTATCCGATTTGAACCATACTTGGAACAGTTGTTGGACATCATAACAACACACGTCGTGCAAAATTTCATTCCAATCGGATAAGAATTGCGCACTCTAGAGGCTCAAGAAGTTAAGACCCAAGATCGGTTTATATGACAGCAATATCAGGTTATGAACCGATTTGAACCATACATGGCACAGTTGTTGGATATCATAACGAAACACGTCGTGCAAAATTTCATGCCAATCGGATAAGAATTGCGCACTCTAAAGGCTCAAGAAGTCAAGACCCAAGATCGATTAAATGGCAGCTATATCAAAACATGGACCGATATAGCCCATTTACAATACCAACCGACCTACACTAATAAGAAGTATTGGTGTAAAATTTCGAGCGGCTAGCTTTACTTCTTCGGAAGTTAGCGTGCTTTCGACAGACAGACGGACGAACGGACGGACGGAATAGAATAGCGTTCCAAGCAGCTCCATCTTCTGCGCTCATTCTTAAATCTCTGACACCAAGTTTTGAGGTTTCTCCCACCACTTGCTCTTTCCATCGGACTTTTGGTCTTCTCGTTTTGCGTGTACCACCGTGTTGGCCTTCATAAAACATCTTTGCTGCAGCTTCTTCATCCATTCTGGCAACATGACCTAGCCAACGCAGCCGTTGTATTTTGATGCGGGTAACTATGCTATTGTCGTCATACAGCCCATACAGCTCGTGGTTCATACGTCGCCTATATTTTCCATGAACGCAAACTGGTCCATATATTTTAAGAAGAATCTTTCTCTCAAACACTCCAAGTACTGCCTCATCTGCTCTCACAAGTACCCATGCCTCAGAACATATAACAGCGCGGGTAGTATCAGTGTCTTGTAAAGTGTAATCTTCGTCTGTCGAGAGGTGGCCTTGTTTCTAAACTGCTTACTTAGTCCAAAGTAGCATATGTTTGTCAGTATTATTCTTAGCTTTCTCTCAAAACTGGTGTCATTCGTTTCGGTTACGTCGGTGCCGAGGTAGATAAAGTTGCTGACAATCTCAAAGTTGTGGTTCCCAACTTTCTCCATTTTCTTTATCTGCTCGGTTGTGCAAGGCTTTTTGGGAGTTGAAACCATCCATTTCGTCTTATCTCCATTTACTGCCACACCCATTTTCACTGACTTTCTTTCGATTCTTTCGAAGGCTGCAGTTACTACTTTCGGCGACCGACCTATGATATCGATATCGTCAGCATCGGCAAGTAGCATGTGTTCTCTTGTGATTAGTCTGCCATATCTATTCATATCTGCATCTCCTATAATCTTCTCCAGCAGGATATTAAAGAGATCACACGAGAGGCTGTATCCTTGTCTGAAACCTCGTTTGGTATTAAATGGTTCGGAGAGATTATTTCCTATACTTTCTGTGGAACGCGTATTTTCTAGGGATACCAAACTCAGACATGGCTTGACATACCTTAAACGTAAAGAAGTATCGCTGGCCGTTTTGTAGTCAACAAAGAGATGGATGGTTTTGATTTGTCCTTCTCGGGTCTTTTCCAAGATTTGGCACAGGGTTAATATCTGGTCCAGGGTGGATTTACCAGGGCTAAAGCTGCATTGATAGGACCCAATTATCTCATTGACTTTAGATTTTTATTTTTCTCAAAGAACGCTCTAGGGTATCTTGTATGCGATGGGGAGGAGACTTATTCCTCTGTAGTTGGCACATTCCGTCTTGTCTCCTTTCTTGTGTACGGAACATAGTATGCTGAGGTTCCAATCATCGGGTATGCGTTCTTCTAGCCAGATTGCGCAGATAAGCTGATGCATACGCCTTATCAGCGTGTCGCCTCCGGTCTTAAATAGTTTAGCAAGTAACCCTTCGGCTCCTGCTGCCTTGTTGTTCTTTAGTCGGGTCACTGCTACTTGGCCCTCATTCTGTCTAGGAGGTAAACATTCTATACCATCATCAAGGATTGCTTCTGCGGTATCCTCTTCGCCGCAAACGTCGGACACTAGCAGTTGTGAAAATTTTTTTTTCCATATCCTCAGCATGTTATCTGTGTCAGTTACCAGATTTCCTTCTTTGTCTCTGCAGGAGGATGTGCCTGCACCAATGCCATCAGTTTGATGTTTAATTCTTTGGTAGAATTTCCGCACTTCATTCTGACTCCTGTACATCTCAATTCGCTCACACTCACGTCTTTCCATTTCCTTTTTCCATCTGCGGAATAGACGTTTCTCCTCTCTCCTTTTCTCCCGACACCTCTCCTTCATCTGGTGCATTACTACTGATTGCAGGGTTGCTCTATTCGCTGCATTCTTGGCTTCAGTAGCATTACGACACTCTTGGTCGTGCCATGGATTTCTTGGGGGAGGCTTCCGATACCCATGTACGGATATCGGGGCATTTTCCATGGAGTGAGCGATGGTTTGCCATTATAACAACGGCACAAGGTGTGCTTTCGTTAAGCAGTTGGGTCAGTTGAGTGGAGTATGCCGCTGCCATCTGTTGTGTTTGTAGATTTGCAATGTCACGGTTCCGTGCAGTGTCAGATCGTACTTTCCTCGCCATGTTCAAACGGGTGTGAACCCTTACTGCAACAAGGTAATGATCCGAATCTATATTCGCTCCACGGATTGATCGTACATCTAACACGCTGGATGAATACCTTCCATCTATCACAATGTGATCAACTTGGGTGTTCATGTTTATACCCTACACCACCAATGTGGTACAGGGTATTATAGATTTGTGCATTTGCTTGCAACGCTAAGAAGGAGAAGAGCTAGACCCATTGATAAGTATACCGATCGACTCAGAATCACTTTCTGATTCGATTTAGCCATGTCCGTATGTCCGTCTGTGAGTCTAGTAATCAAAGTGCAGGTCGTATTTGTTGTCCGATTGTCACAAAATTTTGCACATGTCACTTTTTTGATCCAAGGACAACAGCTATTGATTTTGGTTCGGTTCAGATTTAGATATAGCTCCCATATATATCTTTCATCCGATATGGCGTTTTCAGTCTGTAGAAGCCACAATTTTCGTCCGACCTTCACAAAATTCGGCATTGGGTATTTGATTTGAAGTCTACATATGTGTGCAAAATTTCATAAAAATCGGTTCAGGTTTAGATATAGCTCCCATATATATCTTTCATCCGATATGGCGTTTTAAGGCTGTAGAAGCCACAATTTTCGTCCGACCTTCACAAAATTTGGCATTGGGTATTTTATTTGAAGTCTACTTATGTGTGCAAAATTTCATAAAAATCGGTTCAGATTTAGATATAGCTCCCATATAAATCTTTCATCCGATATGGACTTTTAAGGCTGTAGAAGCCACAGTTTTAGTCCGATCTTTACAAAATTTGGCATAAAGTGTTTTATTTAACATCTCCACATGTGTGCAAAATTTAATAAAAGTCGGTCCAGATTTAGATATAGCTCCCATATATATGTATCGCCCGATTTGCACTTAAATGACCGTATTAGCTATAATATTCAACAGATCTGCACAAAATTTGGCAAGGACTGGTTTGTTACTGATCTTAATATATCTGCAAAATTTCATAAAAATCAGTTCAGATTTAGATATAGGTGCCATACATATCTTTCATCCGATTTGAACTATTAAAGCTGTAGAAGCCACAATTTTGGTCCGATCTTTACCAAATTTGGTGTAGATCCATTTTTGTGAAGTCTAGATGTATGTGCAAAATTTCATAAAAATCAGTTTATATTTAGATATAGCTCCTATATATATCTTTCATCCGATATGGCGTTTTAAGGCTGTAGAAGCCACAATTTTGATTCGACCTTCACAAAATTTGGCATTGGGTATTTTATTTGAGGTCTTCATATGTGTGCAAAATTTCATAAAAATCGGTTCAGGTTTAGATATAGCTCCCATATATATCTTTCATCCGATATGGACTTTTATGGCTGTAGAAGCCACAGTTTTAGTCCGATCTTTACCAAATTTGGCATACAGTGTTTTATTTGACGTCTCCATATGTGTGCAAAATTTAATAAAAGTCGGTTCAGATTTAGATATAGCTCCTATATATATGTATCGCCCGATTTGCACTTAAATGGCCGTATTAGCTACAATATTCAACAGATCTGCACAAAATTTGGCACGGACTGGTTTGTTACTGATCCTAATATGTCTGCAAAATTCCGTAAAAATCGGTTCATATTTAGATATAGCTCCCATATATATCTTTCATCCGATTTGAACTATTAAAGCTGTAGAAGCCACAATTTTGGTCCGATCTTTACCAAATTTGGTGTAGATCCATTTTTGTGAAGTCTAGATGTATGTGCAAAATTTCATAAAAATCGCTTCAGATTTAGATATAGCTCCCATATATATCTTTCACCCGATTTGGCTTTTTAAGGCTGTAGAAGCCACAATTTTGGTCCGATCTTTACAAAATTTTGCATGAGGTGCTTTATTTGACGTCTTCATATGTGTGCAAAATTTTATTCACCACATACATCGTTCATTCGATATGGCCTTTTAAGGCTGTAGAATCCAAAATGTTCGCCCGATTTTACATGAGACGTTTAAATTGACGTTCCAATACGTGCGCAAAATATTGTTGGTCTGCTCGTCCTTTGTCGTTGTCTTCCATCAGGGTATAGGCACAAATAAGGCTGATGTTGAAAAAATTGGCTTTTATGCGGATTGTGGTTAGCCTCTCATCCACTGGAGTAAAGCTGGAGACAAGGTGTTTCAGTCTCCGACTAAATGGCTTATTTACAACCCGATTTCACAACATTTTGGAATAGTGGCCTGGATTTGTTGCAGATAGGACCATATTTCGTTATAACTGCTACGGGTTCATAAATGGTGCATTTTCAACGGATTTTGTCTACATGCGGTTACTAAAGGGTGATTTTTTTGAGGTTAGGATTTTCATGCATTAGTATTTGACAGATCACGTGGGATTTCAGACATGGTGTCAAAGAGAAAGATGCTCAGTATGCTTTGACATTTCATCATGAATAGACTTACTAACGAGCAACGCTTGCAAATCATTGAATTTTATTACCAAAATCAGTGTTCGGTTCGAAATGTGTTCATTCACCGTAACGTTGCGTCCAACTGCATCTTTGAAAAAATACGGTCCAATGATTCTACCAGCGTACAAACCACACCAAACAGTGCATTTTTCGGGATGCATGGGCAGTTCTTGAACGGCTTCTGGTTGCTCTTCACTCCAAATGCGGCAATTTTGCTTATTTACGTAGCCATTCAACCAGAAATGAGCCTCATCGCTGAACAAAATTTGTCACAATTTGAACACATTTCGAACCGAACACTGATTTTGGTAATAAAATTCAATGATTTGCAAGCGTTGCTCGTTAGTAAGTCTATTCATGATGAAATGTCAAAGCATACTGAGCATCTTTCTCTTTGACACCATGTCTGAAATCCCACGTGATCTGTCAAATACTAATGCATGAAAATCCTAACCTCAAAAAAATCACCCTTTACATATACTGAAGTGCTTGGTATCCAAAATTCGGCCCGATTGAATTTATTGCCTATTCACTTGTTCGCTTTGGAGACACTGTGCAGTTGAGGCTTTTATTATTTTAATTAAAATTTTTCTAATGTAAAACAATCAAATCAATTATAAATGCATGATGATAAAGTCATGCATTTACAAAATACTTCAAATGCAACACTTACCCATCATGGATGGGCCACTCTTGCATGTTCATTTTAGCACTTAGACTGGTAGTGGTGGCAATGCAACAAAATCCACTTGAATTTTAATTACCTTTTAAATTATACATAATGATACATTTTTTGGCAAAGAGCACAATTTAATTATCAACTAATCAGGCATAAACATTTAATGCTTAATTTGATTATTTTAAAACGTCAATTTATTCCGAAATGAAACTTTAAATTGCCAATTATTAACATTTTCCAAGCCACCCCAACCCCCGTAACAACCGCAGCAGAAAGTCCTTAATCGATCCTATGAGGCCACTTAAATGTCACCAAATTGCACTTAAACCATATGTTGTACAAATTCATTTGCCATCACAGCCAGAGACAGTTTCGTTCGTTTCCGGTGCAGATTTTTCATATCCGCCACAGTAAATTAGAGTAAGAGAGAGAGAAGGAGAGGGGTGTAGAGAATAAAAGAGAGGAAAAATAATAAACCATTTGATTTAAATATTACCACAATGTGAAAAAAGTTATTCTACCCATTCTGAGTCACACAAACACACACACACACATACACACCAACAATCATCTACTCAACAAATGACATGCAAAAGAGCAAGTCACCAAGCCATTATGCCTGTATGAGTATGGCCGAGTGAATGATATCCCCAAGCCATAACTAAGCACTAGCCATGTGTTGTTGTTAGCAGAATTGTGTGCCAGTGTGTGTGTGCTTTTGCCTTTGTGTAAAACAATTGAGGCTTCAATTTTACCCAAAAATAGCCCTTGAGGCCATCATATTTCCAATTCAAATTGGTTAAAATGCCGCCGTGTGGCTATTCTATTGTTGAGGCTCTCAGACACAGAAAAAAAACCTATTGACCTTCGAAATGATAATGGAACAAAAAAAAACTAAAAATTGAGACAACACAAAATCACCATCGTACTCATAGTCGCCACATCTACTGCAGACGTCGGTATAGATACGCATACAGTTATACTGGAAGCTACCATCCAGACAACTTTTGCAAAGGATGGGAAAAAGTTTCGAAACAAAAAAAAATGTAATTTTTGTGGCTGAATCTTTTTATACCCTCCACCATAAGTTGGGGGTATACTAATTTCGTCATTCTGTTTGTAACACCTCGAAATATGCGTCTGAGACCCCATAAAGTATGTGTATTTTTGATCGTCATGTCATTTTAAGTCGATCCAGCCATGTCCGTCCGTCTGGCCGTCCGTCCGTCCGTCCGTCTGTCCGTACATCCATCTGTCCGTCCGTCTGTCCGTTCGTCTGTCTGTCGAAAGCACGCTAACTTTCGAAGGAGTAAAGCTAGCCGCTTGAAATTTTGCACAAATACTTTTTATTAGTGTAGGTCGGTTGGTATTGTAAATGGGCCAAATCGGTCAATGTTTTGATATAGCTGACATATAAACCGATCTTGGGTCTTGACTTCTTGAGCCTCTAGAGGGCGCAATTCTCATCCCATTTGACTGAAATTTTGCAGGTGGTGTTTTGGTATCACTTCCAACAACTGCGCTAAGTTTGGTTCAAATCGGTCTATGTGTTGAAAAAGCTGCCATTTAACCGATCTTGGGTCTTGACTTCTTGAGCCTCTAGAGGGCGCAATTCTCATCCCATTTGACTGAAATTTTGCATGTGGTGTTTTGGTATCACTTCCAACAACTGCGATAAGTATGGTTCAAATCGGGTCATAACCTGATATAGCTGCCACATAAACCGATCTTGGGTCTTGACTTCTTGAGCCTCTAGAGGGCGCAATTCTCGTCCGATTGAACTGAAATTTTGCACGTAGTGTTTTGGTATCACATCCAACAAGTGTGCTAAGTATGGTTCAAATCGGTTCATAATTTGGTAAAGATGTCATATAAATCGATCTTGGATCTTGACTTCTTGAGCCAATAGAGCGCGCAATTCTCATCCGATTTGGCAGAAATTTTTCATGAAGTGTTTTGTTATGACTTCCAATGACTTTGCTAAGTATGGCGTAAATCGGTATAGAACCTGATATAGCTGTCATATAAATTGATCTGGAATCTTGACTTCTGGAGCCTCTAGAGGGCGCAATTCTCATCCGATTTGATTGAAATTTTGCAAGTGGTGTTTTGGTATCACTTCCAAAAACTGCGCTAAGTATGGTTCAAATCGATTCATAACCTGATATTGCTGCCATATAAACCGATCTGGGATCTTGACTTCTTCAGCTGTCATATAAACCGATCTTGGATCTTGACTTCTTGAGCCTCTAGAGGGCGCAATTCTTATTCGATTTGGCAGAAATTTTGCATGAGGTGTTTTGTCATTACTTCCAATAACTGTGCTAAATATGGCGTAATTCGGTATATAACCTGATATAGCTGCCGTATAAATCAATCTGGGATCTTGACTTCTTGAGCCTCTAGAGGGCGCAATTCTCATCCAACAACTGCTTCCCTCATGACCTTCAACATACCTGTCTAATATGGTCTGAATCGATCTATAGCTTGATACAGCTCCCATATAAACCTATCTCCCGATTTTGCCTCTTGAGCCCTTACAAGGCGCAATTCTTATCCGAATGGACAGATTTGTATTGCACAATGACTTCTTAAATTTTCAGTTTTATTTTATCCTTTGTTTGCTTTAAAAGAGCTACCGCGCATAGAACTCGACAAAAGCGATCCATGGTGGAAGGCATATAACATTCGGCCCGGCCGAACTTAGCTCTCTCTTACTTGTTTCTTTTGTTTAATATAATTTTTTGGACAACATATGTTAAGCAAGTGATTATGAAAACCATATAGATAGCCCTTTCTCTGGGCCTAACATGGGGTGGAGCGAAAAAAAAAGTTAAAACTGAAAAACATAAGATTTTTTTTTTTTTTTTTTCTTGAAAAATTAGCGTACTGTCTGGCGCCCAATCTTCACGCTATGTTCACAGCTTACCTGGGACTTGCATATACTCCGAAAGCCTGGAAGTAGGCAAGGGTGGTGGCCAATCCCGGCCATGCAAGTTTTGCGATACCAAAGGCCTACAGACCTGTGAGCCTTACGTCATTTCTATTCAAAATGAAACGTATTGTGGATACCATGATAAAGAGTAGAACTTCCAGCGAACTGCTCAAATATAAACACCACGTACGAGGTTGTGCATAACAGAGAAGAATCCTTCGATGCCAAGACATAGCAGAGAGATGAATTATTGCGTTGAGATTAGATTTTATGTTCCAAGTATGGACATATTTAGCCCTATTTAGAAGTATTTGTGCAAAATTTTTTTCGAATGTTAGTTGAGAGACACTGTAAAAGACTATGGCTATTATGATTATAGAGACGTGTTTTACTTACGCTGTGACTAAGTTACTAGGATCTCGTGACGTGTGCGTAGATTGACAATGGTTCAGTGACTTCTGTGTCGGAGGGACATTAGGCAAGACTATACATCGTATGCTTACTGAGACGTGATTCAGAGCCCAGTACACTAAGACGAGGGCGTGGATAAGTGGAAAGTGTGCGTTTAATGGCTCAGTGGCTCCTGTGTCCGAGAGACTCAGTGAAACGATGGTGGTTACAATTGCAGAGACACTTACGGCATGATGGAGGCACTAGGATAGTCGGGATGTTTGCATAGATAGTCAGGTCCGGGTGCTAGTTCACCAGGACGTGTTTATAAACAATTGGTATGTGCACATAAACAATGGCTCAGTGGTTTCAGGGTCTAAAGGACACCGACCTAACATCTGAGTATTGTAGTTACAAAGACTGGACTCACTTGTTGCGTGATGTGTAAACGGACGGTTTCGTGACTTCTGCGTTTAAGGGGCACTTCGCGCAGCAATGACTATTAGGTTAACGCAGACAACACAATGTGACCCAGGCTGGAGGTAAGTGGATGGTTGGGAGCCGCGAGCACTGACTAAAGGGTAAAACAAAATAAGAGCGTTGAGGACCATTGCGTTGAGAAATGCAACTCAACTCTGCAAACAAATCCCACAATAAATTTTTCAATTTTGATGACTGAAATCAAGCGTTGATCTGTGTTGTCATGTATGCATGAATCTTTATTGGAAAAAAAGTCCTCTATTTATATCTATCATACATGACGGTATCTAATCCTATTTCATTTTCTAAACGTACTCTTAAAAATAAACAATAATACTTATAGCTGAACATATGTTTTTAACAGATGATATTTTTAGTACTTAAAACTATCATCTGATGATAATTAGGGTGGTTCACATTAAACAATTCATCTGACATTAGTTGTAATAGTCAAAGTTTAAAATTGTTTAAATTTTGCTTATTTTTACATTTGTTTGCCGATTTGCATTTTTTTAGCGCAACGCTCCTCAATGCGCTCATTCTATCTTGGCCTTTAGAACACCGCAATTGTTTCCACTTACCGTTGTTGCCTTAAAATGCTCCGTTTTATGCAAAAACAGACTAACTTCATTTTATTGAAAATCTAAAAAATGCTCTTAGCTAAGATAAATACAGTCACATTTGTAAGCAAAAATTGCCAAAGATGATCAGGAAGTTCATTCTAGCCGGAAAGCTTCCAGTGAAAACGAGTTCGATGCCTCAGGTATTTTTTTTTTTAAACACCACGTAAAGTCAAGAGGGTTTTTGCGAATTTCAACGTAAACAAATGTCCGGGCCCCGATGGCATATCAACTCTTGTTCTGTACAAATGTTCTTCGATGCTTTCTAGTCGTTATGCAACCTTTTCAACCTCGCTTATTATGCGGGAGTCTTCCCAGCGTGTTGGCAAGTTTCAAACGTTCAGCCGATATCCAAAAAGGTTGAGACGAACAACCCTTAGATTTACCGGTCCATCGCTATATGCTCCGCACTTTTCAAGATTGTGGTTGACCACCATCTTGTGATGTATTAAGAGTCCAATGGCCTTCTTAGCGAACGAAAGTATAGTTTCCACAAAAATCGCTCCCCAAGATCACTAAAATGCTATCCATGGCTGAGGGAATATAAGGTTTGCCCCGGCCGAACTTAACACTCTTTTACTTGTTTTTCTTATTTTTATTGACGATCTATTGAGTTAGGCTTTGAATCCCATCTACTCATTTGCGGGTGACAGCAATCTTTGTTATTCCTATTCATTCGACCATAGACCAAGTGGAGTCGAATGATCAGAGTCGATTTTAATACACGCAAGACACAGTACTCTTTGTCGCCTCACAGACGATTGTCCTTCCCGCAGACTTTGACATCCAGAAATTGAAGAAGAATATCAATAAATACAAACCCCCTCCCCATTTCAAACTTTTAAGTTCGGCCGGGAAGAACTAAAGATACCCAACAATATTGGCAGTTATATCCATATAAAGACCGATATTAAACGCGGTTGTCGAATGGCCTAACACAGGTCGCTGTGCCAAATTTCAGCGAAATCCGATAAAAAAAAAAAAAAAAACATTTGACATTTTATGGCCCCAAGACCTCAAATCGGGGAGATCGGCCTATATGACAGCTATATTCAAATATGGAAAGATCTGGACCACATTGAACATGGATTTCGAACAGCCTAACACACCCCACTGATATCCTAACACACAGCACGGATATCGATGAGACTAACACACCACATTGTGCCAAATTTCAGCGAAATCGAGTAATAAATGCGCCTTCTATGGGCCCACGACCTTAAATCGGGAGATTGGTATATATGGTTGATATATCCAAATAAATTCCAATCTTGACCATACTCGGTACGAATATCGAAGAGCCTTATTGGTATATTTCGGCAAAATCGAATAGTAAATGTGGCTTAAATTGCCCAAAGACCTTTAATCGCCCGATCAGTCTATATGGGGGCTATATCAAGATATAGTCCATTTTCGGACAAAAAAAAAAGGATTTGTGCAAAGTTTAATCTAAATATATAAAATTTTTAAGACTGTAATGTGATTTCAACAAACAGACGGACAGACGGACGGACATGGCAATATGGTTTTCAATTTTTTCGACGATCAAGAGTATATAAGCTTTATTTAGTCGGAAGGTATATATTGATATCAGGATCGATCAAGAAAATTTTCTGAGTCTGATGCATCACAGAAAAGTGACGGAGCAAGGTACAGTTCATGTTTTAACCATATATGCCATTTAAATGTATGCTTTGTAAACGAAACTCATTCTTGGACCTAAAATCCTCCACTCGATCCTTTAGAAAGAACTTCATTCAAATCTTGGTGTAGTTCTGGTCCAATGGAGCGATCGCCGCGTCATATCGAGCATCATAGGCACTCAGTATTTATGCCAGAGCCGGTGCCGCCTGGCATATCACTGAGACTCTTCTTTCAATACCGCTGATTGTCCGCGACTGTCGTTGCAGCTGCTCCGTATGGAGCATTCCACTATACGCAACCTATGCACATGCCCGGTAGCTCGCAACTAAGCTTATCGTGACAGCGATGAACACCGCACAGATCGGGCCTCAAAGTTCCACCCTGTTTGGTGCTCACAGCTATCCCATGCCGGGCCGGACATTTATTATTCGATTACGCTGAAATTTTGTAATAGACACCTCAACATCCTTGCCGAATATGATCTAGATCAAACCATATGTGTACATGTCACCCATTCTGACCGACCTCCTCAATATATTACGGACTAAAATCTATTAAAATATCCCCATTGAATTTCGTTTTACCCCATTGCTTTACATTACATTACTCGAAAATGCCTTTCCTTCCTTAACAAACACATACTCACACAAGCGCAATTATTATTGGCCTCCAATAGTAATAACAAGCGGGAATTGCTTCTGTGTATCTTGAATACCAATGCCGGTTTCCTGCCAGGGAACATTCATAATTTCAACATTTCCTGTTGCCTTTTCTGTGGGGGAAAAAAGAGAGTTTGCTATGGATTCCTGTATTTAAGTTTTGTCCCTTGTATTCCTGTAGTTTATTTCTGTTCAGAGATGAAACTAAAATTAGTTTTTAACATTTATGGCTTGCAATGCTTTTTCACATGTTCATTGAGATTTTTTCTATGATGTTGGTGTTGTTGGTGTTTGGAAATGTTACCCTTCAAAAAAAAAAAACTTGTTTTGACAAATAAGGAACAGTGGTTTGGAAAATTGGAAAATTCTCTGGAAAGTTTGCTTGATCTGCTTAAAGAAATTCAGATAGCGTAACTGTAGGACAAATCTGGAATCTGGACCATTTTCGACAAGAATACAAAAGAGCCTAATATTGACTTCAGGAACAAATGATGCAAGACCAAAAATTGGAAGATCCTTTTTATAAGGCTTGATCTGTACCACATAAGGGTAATGAAACCATCTTTCATGGGCTCAAGCCCATAAATTACCAACCAACCAAATTATATTTGACTACACTGTACTCTTGTTAGGGCACACACCAACCTTAGGACACAATGCCATTTTCCTTAGTTCAGCGCAAGGACAACCAAACTAGTTTTCATTGCTTGCATGTTTGCACATGAGATTGAGAACATGTGTGAGAAAGAGTGGATATACATGTGTACCAGTGAAGGTGCGTGTGCATGTGTGCAACTGTAATACAGCATAATGGTAATGAGAATTGCTTCAAATTTACATATTGTGCAAAGTGTTTTGCTCTCTACCATGCATTAGAAGCATAGAGACTATTGAGTACGTTTGTACGAATGCATCCGTGTATGTGTGTAAGTATTAGAGGCAACTACGTATACAAAGCAATATTTGTTTGTAGTATGCTGGCAATTGTGTTGGAATAGCTTATGGCAGTTAAAATGCTGCTGTTTGCATTCCTTCAAGGGATATGTAGAAAAATATACATATATTTCTAAGGAACATTGGGGATTGGAGTGTATTGCTAGCACACATTATGACACACACACACATACACACATACACCCACACCCACGCTTAGCCAATTGTATCCTAGCAACATAAAGTGAAGTGTAGTGCATAGAGGATATCCGGAAACATATTAAAAACTCTTTCACACAAATGCTTCGAATAGTTGTACTCACTCAATTTAATGCACACACAAACACATACACACACACACACATGCCGCCCTCACTTCCACTCCCTCCAATACATTTAAGATTGCAATGCCATACAAGCATGCAAGTTGATATGCTGCACCATTAGAATATCAAGCCACTGTTGTATCCAAGTTGGAAGGGTGTTGTGTGTATTGGTTATCATGGAGGGTGGGGCACATTAAAATAAAATACATAACAAGGCTGAATTGTTGTTATCTGAAACGGTAACAAACATTTGTTAGCCAAACTCCACTTGGAACATTAACGGAGTTGTATGTGTTGTTTGTTATCAAATTTTGGTTTGTGAAAATTACTTTCAACCAACCCACTAACTTTTATTGTAAAACTGAATTAGATTAGAGTTTCAAGGAAGTTTTGTGGCACAGTAAAGGAGTTGCTGCTAATGGTGCTCTGATAGATATACGTTTGTGACATTAAAATTATTGGCATATATAGAGTGATTAGTAAAAGCGTCCTAAGTTCGGCCGGGTCGAATCTTATATACCCTCCACCATGGATCGCATTTGTCAAGTTCTTTAAATGACATTTTTCAAATAGAACAAGTAATAGCATGCTAAGATCGGCCGGGCCGAATCTTATATACCCTCCACCATGGATCGCATTTGTCGAGTTCTATGAGCGGTATCTCTCTTTAGGCAAACAAAGAATAATGAATAAGAACTGTTATGTTAGTGGAGCTATATCAAGTTATAGCCGGATTCAGACCATAAATGTATGCTGAACATTGTAGAAGTCATTGTGTAATATTTCAGTTCATTCAGATAAGTATTGCACCGTGTAGGGGCTCAGGAAGCAAAATTGGGAAATAGGTTTATATGAGAGCTGTATCAAGCTATGGATCGATTCAGACCATATTAGAAACGTGTATTGAAGGTCATGAGAAAAGCTGTTGTACAAAATTTCTGCCAAATCGGATGAGAATTGCGCCCTCTAGAGGCTCAAGAAGTCAGGATCCCAGATCGGTTTATATGACAGCTATATCAGGTTATTTACCAATTTAAGCCATACTAAGCGCAGTTGTTGGAAATCATAACAAAACACCTCATGCAAAATTTCAGCCAAATCGAATAAGAATTGCGCCCTCTAGCGGCTCAAGAAGGCAAGATACAAGATCGGTTTATATGACAGCTATACCAAATTATGAACCGATTTAGACCATGCATAGGACATTTGTTGGAATTAATACAAAAACTCCGCGCGCAAAATTTCAGTCAAATCGGACGAGAATTGCGCCCTCTAGAGGCTCAAGAAGTCGAGAGCCAATACCGATTTGCGCCATACTAAACACAGTTGTTGGAATAGCTGAATGCAGGGGAAGTGTTTTCATAAGCACCATTATAGGATTGATCTTCCATTCCATAAGATTGCAATATTCTTGATCATCTTTACATTCAAAGTCCACCTAGTCACTTTCGTTCGTCTCTTACCTGATCTAGCTCCCATTTCCCGATGAGTCTTCTTAAGAAGACTATAACACTACATAAATGCCCTTCAATTAAGTTCAATTGTGAAAATTTTAGCAGAATCAATGGTGTTGAGTTCTAAAGACTGATCCGAGCACATTAGCCAACAGGCAACTGGTCTGCAGAAGCTTCAGACAAAAAAGCCTCTAGATCTTGGCATACCTCCCTTTTGTCCTGGCTTTCGGCATTCTCAGGCAACAGCATAGGAACCTTGAAGAAGTGAAAGAATACAAGACACCTTGCTCTCAAGTTTATTGAAACCTCTGCGCAAATAAGAAAAAAATATTTCCTCAATTGGACTGGGGAAATGGTACCTGGTTACGATACAGCAGTCAACTAAAACACTGCATTCACCTGGTGAAGCTGTCCTTCCTCAAGAAAACGATGACAAACAATAGCAATGTCGCTAAGGACAACTTTGTGATGACCTCTAAAGGCAAGGGATAGGAGGAGGGCTGCATACCAAGGAACATGTGGAGTGTGATAGTTGATGAACTGTAATGAGTATACTCGGACTTCCTTCCGGAATTGCCAGGAATTCATCTACATTGTGAAGACGCAGGCTGGTGTGTGTGACAATTCAAACATGTAGCTTTTAGAGATGAACGCTCAGCGAACATCAATCGTTGGATCTTTAAAAACAATGGTGAAACTAATGCTGAAGCAGCAATTGATTTGGTCAAGAAGGATGATGAATTTCTGTCATATCGATTGCAAATTGAACACATATCGGAAATCAACTACAAATCCAAAATCAATTACAAATAGATATTCGATTTTACATTGATCATCGATAAGATATCGTTAATCGATTATAAATCCATCAATTTCAAATTTGGCTATGAACATTTAATTAAAGAATAAGAGCAATCCATCACGAATTACAAATAAATTATGGTTTACAAAACATTATTCGATTACAAATCGAGCATTGATCAGAAAACGAATATGGATTATAAAATAAAAATCGATAACAAATAAATCATTAATCGCACATCGGTCATCGATTACAAATCAACCTTCCATTACAAATCGATGATCAATTACAAATCGATTCAAGTAGATCATCGAATATAAATCGATCATCAAATATGTACCCATCATCGATTATAAATCGATAGCATATAGATCACTGATTATATACCCATCATCGATTACAAATCGATCATGGATTATGAATCGAATATCAATCATAAACTCATCATCGCTTATACATCTATCATCGATCATAAATCGATGGTCAACTAATGACACAGGCAAAGAATCCTTCTCATCCCGAATCTATACTTTGATAGAATCACAATCTCTCAATCATTCATAACAAATTGTTTTTCGATTACATGTCGATCATCGATTTTAAATCGATCATTGATACACATCCATCATTGATTACAAACCCACCATTAATTATAAATGGGTAACCGATTTCAAATCGATCAACGATTATAAATCGATCATCGATTATAAACCGATCATTAATTATAAATCAATCGAATTTCAATTATATATTGATCATCGCTTAAAAATCGAACATCGATAATAAGTAAATGATCAACTAGTGGCAAACGCATGTTTACCAAAGAATCCTTCTCATTCTGAACCAATACTTTAATGAATTGCAATCTTTCAATCATCCATAACAAGTCGATCTTAAATTACGGGTCGATTATCGATTTCAAATCGATTATCATCAACCATCATTGGTAACAAATCAATCGTCAATCATAAATGGGAAATCGATCATCAATTATAAATCGATCATCGATAATATATCGCTCATCGTCCATAAATCGATCATGGATTATAAATCTATTAGAAACCGATCATTGATTATAAAATGATCATCGATTATAAATCGATTGTAAATAGGTTATTAATTACAAATCAATCACCGATATTAAGTCAATCATCAATTATCAATCGAATTTCAATTATAAATTGATCATCGATTATGAATCGAATTTAAATTGTAAATTGATCATCGCTTATAAATCTATCATTGATTATAATTCAATGATCAACTAATGGCACACGCATGGATACCAAAGAATCCTTCTCATCCCGAATTCACACATTTTGGTGGAATCGCAATCTTTTATTCAAAACAAGTCGATCTTCGAAAACGTCTCGATCATCGATTACAAATCGATCAACGACAACAACAATAATCGATTGATCAAATCGACATCGATTACACATCACTAACCAATTATAAATCCATCAGCGATCATAAATCAGTATTCTATTACAAATCGATTATCGATTATAAGTTTGAGCACCGTTTATAAATCGATCATCGATTACAAATCGGTAATGGATTCTTAATCGATAATCAATTAAAAATTGATCATCAAGGAGAGGCCGCTCATCAATTATAAGTCAATCTTCGAATTTAAATCGATCATCAATCATAAGTCAATCATCTCATTTAAATCGATCATCGATTATTAATCAAATTTCAATTATAAATTTACCATCACTTGTATATCGATTATCGCTTATAAATCGATGATAAATTAATGGTACCCCCATGAATCCTTCTCATCCCGACTCCATACTTTAGAGTTTAAAGCAGTGGAATCGCAATTTTTCAATCAATCATAAAGATTATAAATCAATGATTGATTAATGTCACACGCACGTATACCAAATAATGCTTCACATCCCGAATCTAAACTTGGAAGTCTGAGGCAACGGTATCGCAATCCTCCATTCATTGCTGGCAAATCGAGCATCGATTACGAGTCGATCATCGATTACATATCGGTCAATGATTTTTTATCGACATCTATTACACATCATTAATCGATTATAAATCAAACATCGATACAAATCGAATATCGATTACAAAACAAACATCAATTACAAATCTAACATCTATTATATATCGAACATCAATTACAAATCAAAAATCGGTTAAAACATCGATTACAAATCGATAATCAGTTTTAAATCGATCATCTTTTATAAATCGATGATCGATTACAAATCGATAATCAGTTCTAAATCGATCATCTTTTATAATCGATTCAAGTCGGTCATCGATTACAAATTGGTCAACGGTAACAATTCGATCATCAATTACAAATCGTTCATCGATTACATTTCGGTTCAATAGGGTAAGACCTCGAGGAGGTTTAATTTCCCCAATTGTTATTAGCGGGACGTTTTCTGGTACTCTAAAAACATACATCAGCAAGCTCTTGGTATGACAGCGATATGGGGTACCGAAAGTGTTCGAGGACAACAGAAAATACAATGTACCCACCCATGATTGCACCTGTTTCCTAGAGTGTAGAGAATGTTCGATAAATTAAAAGCGCAAAATACCTGGGTGTTACAGAGATATTCGAGGGAATTATAGAGCAGACGGAATGGCAAGAATCGCAGAAGAATATGTGCGTGTCCTACCAACACAACTAACCAAAATTTGGTCCTAAATGTCTTAGTGAATCTAATGGCAGACTGTCCTCCTCTTGTTTGAAATACTATATCGAATAACAAATGTCTTAGTGAATCTAATGGCAGACTGTCCTCCTCTTGTTTGAAATACTATATCGAATAACAAAACAAGTTTTACAATCGCAATTTGCGCCCCACAATACTCAAGATAGAAAAGTAAAAAAAAGAAAAATTTCCTGCTAAAAGTTTCTTTACCTACTAAGAGAATATTTTCTTAATTGTGGTTTTTACTTCTTCGTTTGCCATTCCTACATATTTGAATTCAATTAACTCTGGGGGAGTAGAACTTCATAATTTCCGCAATTCATCATCATAGACCGAAGAAAGAGAGAGTGAGCGGGGTAATTCGGTAAATTCGAAAAACCATAATGAAGATAAATGTCTATCAAGATGTTTTTATGGGAATCTTTTCACTAACGACGAAAATGAACACGAAAAACGCTTCCTTTTCTCTGTTAACGAGACATATGCTTATATCATATCACACTGATCCAATCTATGTGTTTGCTAATGAGCTCAAATGTGGGTTGAGCTTCCTCTCAAGCAAAACGGTATTAACAACTCTGGCTGATTGCTGATACTTATGATGCGCATGTAAGCCAGCTTATCGTTTTAATTTCATGAAAATCCCATCATACCATCATGTGGCATAATTATTTAACACCTGACAGGTATTTAATGGAAGTCAGTGAACGCAAACACACAAAAACCTCGATTTTCTGGTTAAGGGAAAATGCCACAACCAAAAAAACGACATCCTTCAATGTTATGTGCATACATTTGCCACTAAGTGAATAAAGGACTCCCATACTCACGACACATGAATTGTCGTTATGCCTCTGTGCTGCCACTCTCTCTTTTTTTGTCGTCTCTACTCCACAGGGGATAACGTTGATAGATTCCGTTGGTGGTGCATTATCACAACCATAAATGTTGTGAACTGCAATTGCCACTGCTGCTACTACTACTACTTCTACTGCTGATGTTGCCACTGCAACTGACGAAGTACTTTAAAAGTCGATTAAAAATTTAAATTAACAGGGAAAAACATTAAATGAAACTTAAGTACAAGTTGTCTCAGCACAACTTGTTCGTTTGCTCATTTGCTGTAGATGTTCCCATTTTGGTTTATCTAAAATATCACCATGCTCAACATCAACCGTTGCCGTTACCGTTGTCGTTGTCTTTGGTTCTTGTATGCTTTTCCCCAACATCCGTTTCCCCTTAACGAACGTACAGAAAATGCTTATGATAAGTAAGTTATGGTATATGTTTGAGTAAATCGATGCAAGTGCTTAGTTAATGTGTGTGTGGGTGTAGGCTAATGTTGCCACCATATTTTTAAGGTGACATTTGAAATGATGAGGAACAAAAGTTTTTTATGTGCTCAAGCAATTAGTCGTGTATAAAAAAGGTACATCAAGCTAGGGTCTGATCTAGTCTAGTTTCAGACACAAATTTCCATAAAAATTCTATGTGTATAACATTTAATTCTAAAACTCATCAACCTTGCAAAATATGAGCTTTTCCTGAGCTCAAGGAGTCGCTTTGGTTATCGGAATACAAGCGAATCGACCTATTACCTGTTGTAGATTTGTTATCGAGTATCAATCTTTCGTCGATTATTGCCTTGCAATTGATAATCGATTCGTGATCGATTGTCGAATTTTAATCGATTGTTGATTCTTTATGCATTGTCGATGAGCCTTTCGTGAGCTCAAGGAGTTACTTTGGTTATCATTATACAAGCGAGCCGGCCTATTACCTAATGTGGATTTGTTATCGAGTATCAATCTTTCGTCGATTATTGCCTTGTAATTGATACGATTCGTGATCGATTGTTGATTTTTAATTCGTTGGCAATCGATAGTAAATCGATTATTCTTTTTTATTCGATGGTCCATTTGTAACCACTGGTCGATTTTTAAGCGATGTTATGGTTTGGCGTTTAGCAATCTATGGTCACTTTATACTTGACTTGATTTGTTTGTTTGTTGTTGATTTATAATCTATGGTGTATTTGTCATCGATTGTAGGTTTGTAATCGAATATCAATTTGTCAATAATGACCTATTTGAAATCGTTTGGCGACTTGTAATTGAATATCGATTGTGACATATGATCGATTATCGGCATGTAAGGGATTGCTGAATTATTCAAATCGTTGATGGGTTTGATACCATAGTTGATATGTAAATAATTGAGAAATTTTTGACGGTCAATTTAAAGTTGATAATCGGTTTACAATCCTATGTCGATACTAAAACGAATTACTTTAAGTCTATGGTTGTTTTGAAATCTTCTATGGTTTTGTAATCGATAGGCGATTTGAAATGTATAACTAATGGTCGTTTCGTAATTCATGGACGTAATAGACGACTGATTTGTAATCGATGGTCGATTTGATATCGGTGATCCATTTGAAATCAGTGGTCAGTTCGAAATCGTTGATCAGTTCAATATCGATGGTCAGTTTAAAATCGGTGGTCAGTTTAAAATCGGTGGTCAGTTCAAAATCGGTGGTCTGTTCAAATCGGTGGTCAGTTTAAAATCGGTGGTCAGTTCAACATCGGTGGTCGAGTTTGAAATCGATTTGATATCGATGAACGATTAATAACCGATGATCGACCTTAAAATCGATGATCGAATACAAATCAACAATCGAATTCAAATCGACAATCGAATTGAAATCAATTTTAATTAATTGTCTATTAAAAAGTCTATTGTAATCGATGATTGATTTTTAATCATTGATCGATATTTAATCGATGATCGATTTTTAAACGATGATCAATTTTTAATCGATGATCGATGTTTATTCGATGATCGATTTTTAAACAATGATCGATTTTTAAACGATGATCGATTTTTAATCGATGATGGTTTTTTAATCGATGATCGATATTTAAACGATGATCGATTTTTAGTCGATGGTCGATTTTTAATCGATGGTCGATTTTTAATCGATGATCCATTTTTGATCGATGATCGATTTTTAATCGATGATCGATTTTTAATTGACGATCGATTTTTAATCGATGATCGATTCATTTTCATTGATCGATGATTGATTTGTAGTTGATGACGGAGTTCATATCGATGATTCATATCGAAAACTAAAATCGATCATCGATTTGTAATTGATAATCGAATAAAATCGGTGATCGATATTAGGTTAGGTAAGAGTGGCAGTCCTTTAAAAACTTACTTAGACATTTTGAAGTCCACTGTGGTACCACAATAGCGAAAGACCAAGGCCACATGTGGGAGTCGAACCCACGACGCCTGCACTGGCACTCCGAACACGATACCAAACACGGCTACCGGATCGATATTAACAGATTACCGATTAGAAAGTCTATTGTAATCGATAATCGATTTGAAATAGATGATTGACCATGACGTATTAAATTTGATGGTTGAATAAAATCGATGATCGATTTTAACAGATTTCCGATCAGAAAGTCTTTTACAATCGATAATCGATTTGAAATAGATGATCGACTATGATGAATTAAAATTGATGATCGAATCAAAATCATCGATTTTAATTGATAATCGATGTGTATTGTAATCGATGTTCGATTTTTAATCAATCTGATGATCGACTTTGTAATCGTAAACCGATTTGTAATTAATGGTCGAGTTCAAATCGATGATCGGTTTGTAATTGATAATTGAGATAAAATTGTTAACCGATTTTAATTTATTACCGATAAGAAAGTCTCTTGTAATCAATGATCGATGATCGAATTTTTAGTCAATGATCGATTTGTAACCGATGACCGTCGATCGATGATCGAATTGAAATCGATGGTCGAATTAAAAACGGTTATTGGATAAAAATCGATGAAAATTGCAAATTATTTATAAGCATTCCATTTAGGCACAGGGGCAAACTTCTCACATATCAATGAGTCATTTTCGATTCAAGTTTTAAGCTCAACGATAAGAGGTCTACGAGTTCAAACGGCGTGCCGCAGTGCAACACCTTTTTGGGGAGAAGTTTTTACATGGCATAGTACTTCACAAATTTCACCAGCTGTCGATGGAAAAAATACCGCTGAAAAAAAAATTTTTTGGTGCTCTTGCCAGGATTCTAACCCAAATTTTCATAGTCATAAGCGGACATGAGGACAATTTTTGGGCTACGGTGGCTTCGATGATCGAATAAACATTGGTGATCAAATTAAAATCGGTAATTGAGTTTAGTTGATTTTAGATATGAAAGTCTATTGAAATTGATGATCGATTTATCCTCGATGATCGACATTGATAATTAAATTAAAATCGGTTATCGATTTTATTGACTTTCTTATTGGTAATCAATTAAAATCGATAATCGCTTTTAATTTGATTGCCTATTACAAAGTCGATCATCGGGGATAAATCGATTTTCGATTTACGACTGTGATGATCATTGAAATCATTAATCGATTAAAAGTCGATATTCGATGTGTAATTGATTGTTGATTTGTAAACGATTGATTGTAATCGATAGACCGATCTCTCGATTTTAGGTCTTGGGCCCATAAAAGTGGAATTTATTGTCCGACTTTGCCGAAGTTTAGGCCAGTGAGTTGTGTTAGGCCCTTCGGCCCAACCGATCTGGACCTTCTGCAATTTGATCCAGATCGGTTGATATTCGGATATAGCTGTCATATAGACCGATCTCTCGATTTCAAATTTCGGGTCCATAAAAGGCTCATTTATTGTCCGATTTCGCCCATTTTGGTCAGTGAGTTGTGTTAGGCCCTTCGACATCCCTCTTGAATATGGCCCGGATCGGTTCAGATTTGTATATATTGTAGATGCCATAAAAGGCACATTTTTCGGTGAAATTTTATACAGTGACTTATGTTGGGCTTTTCAACGTCCATGTCCTATATGGATCAGATCGGTGTTTATTTGGATATAGCTGCCAAAAAGACCAGTATTTAACCAAAATTGAACTGACTTGTATTTATTAGACCACTCAATGTCAATGCCGACTTTGGTTCAAATCGGATCATATTTCGATATATGGGTGCTATGGGTGCATAAATTATGCATCTTTCCGAGGTTGTGGGAATCCAAAGTTCAGCCCGGCCGAACTTAATGCCTTTTTGCTTGTTTTTATATATTTTATTATTATTTTTTTTTTCTATTATTTTCCAAAATGGCAACTCTGTCAATCACTTCTACTCATTCACATGTCCTCACTGACAATTTGATTCATAGGAGAGTTTTTAGAGCATCACCATTACAACATTTTCAAAAGTTAAGCTCGGAACCCATTAGAAATTGTACAACAAAGCCAACCACAAATCTCTCATCAACATTTGCCCATAGATGTACCTGCCGTAATAGTATCAGCTCATCCATGTACTTTGCCGTTTTCCCATACCAAGGAGATCTCTGTTGCAGTGTACTCACACCCTAACATGCAATCGAAGGTGAGTGCCAGTGTGCTAAAACAACAAAAAATGGCTTATAACACTTCTATGGGTGAAAAGTTTTGCTTGTCGAAAACAAATTTGTAAATTTGTACCCAAGAACGTGAAATGAGCTTCTTTGTCGACAAGTTTAGACACATCATAACAAGGCACATTGGAAGAGAAAACAATAAATTTTAAATTAACATCTGATCTTGAAATGAAAATTTGGCTTAATTATAATGTTACATATCACCAATCTCATACTATTGGGTTGCCCAAAAAGTAATTGCGGATTTTTTAAAAGAAAGTAAATGCATTTCCAATAAAGCTTAGAATGAACTTTAATCAAATATACTTTTGATTAAAGTTCTGATAACTGACAGAAGAAAGAATGCAATTACAGAGTCACAAGCTGTGAAAAAATGTTTCAACGCCGACTATATGAAAATTCCGCAATTACTTTTTGGGCAACCCAATAATTAAACATATTTATTAATTTATTGTAAAAACTTTGAATTTTTTTGGAGTACGTGAAAGTTTTTAGATTTGTAACTTATATTTAATTTTACTTAAATGTTGACTGTTTATTTCTATCTCTGTCACTCAGCCCAATGTGCCTGTACAACTACTGGTTTTTAAACCAAACGCCCCCAATTAATGTCAACAAAAAACATTTTTTTTTTTGCACACAGCAATGGACCGCCACAACGTTGCACGAACGAGCTATGCTGAGTGAAAAGTTTTAAGTAAATTTTAAATATGAACCACAAAACGTTTGACCATGAATGTTCAGCAGGTACAACATGAGACATTCACACACACACGCGCACAGGATGAACTAAGGACATTTGGAGAGAAGTGCGTCTGCCTATAGATGTTAGTCTGTATGTTTAAAAGAAAATGAATCTTTTATAGATGTGCACTCTTGGCACACTTTCAACACAGTCTCACTGGGACAAGCTGCAAGGCAGTGCACATCACAACCATAGCCACACACAAAGGAGTCTCCGAAGGTTATTGGAGTACCTTAAGTTTGCTGCAGAGAAAGAAAACGAAAACTTTTTAAGAAAATAGAATTTTTCCACATTTTCTTCGTGCTCTTTTTTCCTTTCCTCTGTCAGGTCGTAGTCACAGTCGTTGTCTTCTTTACATTTTGTCGCCCCCACTTAAAGTTTTCATTTCTCTTTTCGTTATTTGTATTCGTCATCCTTCATTTTAGACTTTTGGTAGCACTAAATGCACATCCTGGTTTACTTTAATAGGAAAAGGGCACAGTGTTATATGGGGACAGAAGATACGAGATTCCCAAAGCACATCTCTAACGAAACTTCTCCTAAACGCAATAGCCTAGTCATCAGCATACGCGACCACTTTTACGCCTTCTTCTTCCAGAGACAACAATAGATTATTAATGGCTATATTCCAATGTAAAGGAGATAGCATACATCCTTGAGGTGTCCATCAGCTAACCCTTCTTTGTAGATCTACAGATCCCAAGCCTGCAGTTATGCTTCAGTTGGTAGGATGCCTATAAATAAATTTTCTTACAGCAGTATTGATGGCTTGGAGGCCACCGTAGCTCATCTGCGCTAGCATGCCCGCCTACGACGCGGAATACCTTGGTTCGAATCCTGGCAAGAACATAAGAAAACAAGTAAAAGGCGTTAAGTTCGGCCGGGCCGAACTTTAGATACCCACCACCTCGGGTATATATGTGAATAACCTTTTGTCAAAATCCAGTGAAAAATGCATACCTTATGCCCCATAGCAGCTATATTGACATATCATCCGATTTAGACCAAATGCTTATAAGTACTATTCATTGTACAACCGAAAGATCGGTCTATATGGTAGATATATCCAAATCTGAACCGATCTGAGCCAAATTGAAGACAAACATCGAAGGGCCCAATACAACTCACTGTCCAAAAATTCAGCTAAATCGGACAATTAATGCGCTTTTTATGGGCCCAAAACCTTAAATCGAGAGATCGGTCTATATGACAGCTATATCCAAATCTGAACCGATCAGGGCCAAATTGAAGAAAGATGTCGAACGGCCTAAGGAAACTCACTGACCCAAATTTCAACAAAATCGGATAATAAATGTGGCTTTTATGGGCCCAAGACCCTAAATAGGTGGATCGGTATATATGGCAGCTATATCCAAATCTGGACCGATCTGGGCCAACTTGACGAAGAATGTCGAAGGGCCTAACATAACTGACTGTCCCAAATTTCAGCAAAATCGGACAATAAATGTGGCTTTTATGGGCCCAAGACCCTAAATAGGTGGATCGGTATATATGGCAGCTATATCCAAATCTGAACCGATCTGGGCTAAAATTACGAGAGATGTCGAAGGGCCTAACGCAACTCACTGTCCCAAATTTCAGCAAAATCGGATAATAAATGTGGCTTTTATGGGCCTAAGACCCTAAATCGGCGGATCGATCTATATGGGGGCTATATCAAGATATAGTCCGATATAGCCCATCTTCGAACTTAACCTGCTTATGGACAAAAAAAAGAGTCTGTGCATCCTTCGGTGATGGGTATACAAATTCTAGCGCTGGTTATCCCCTCCTAATGCAGGCGACATTTGTGTGGTACTTTGCCATGTAAAAATTTCTCCCCAGAAAGGAGTAGCACTGCTGCACTCCGTTCGGACTCGGCTATAAAATGGAGGTCCCTATCAGCTTTCACTTTAATCGCGCAACACTCTTTGATATGTAAGAAGCTGGTCCTCGTTCCTTAATGGAATGTTCATGGGCAAATTTGTTGTTGTTTATATTGACGGCTAGAAAACCGGCACCTTCAATGCCAAGAAATGCTATCATTATGGACTCCTTAAAGTGACAAGGACACGTAGACATCACTCAATCGACACGCTGATATTAATTGAATAAAAAATTCCTACTCGAAAATTTCAGACAAATTGAGTAATAAATGCGCCCTCAAGAGGCTCAGAAAGTCAAATTGGGAGATCGGTTTATATGGCAGCTGCATGAGGATATAATTGACACACACACATTTGGAAAATTTCAGCAAAATCGGATGAGAATTGGGCGCTCTAGATGCGCAAGAAGTCAAGAGCCAAGATCGGTTTATATGGCAGCCAGGGACGTAGCCAGGAGGGGGGCCTCGGGCCCGAGCCTCCCCCAAAATGATTTTGTCTATGAAAAACAAGTAAAAAATCGATTAACGATTATCATTGAGTTTAAACTTGAATCGGATAGCTTTCATTGATGTGTGAGAAGTGTGCCCCTTCACAGTTTCTGGGTAAATATTTACTCCACTCCCAAATACATTTATTTTGAGTCCTATATTTTCGTATTGGTATATTTCCGCTTTAGAGTGATACTTGGCCCTTAATGTAGTTATACGCTTCGTGCTATACTTTCAAATACATTTTATATGAGCCCCATAAGGGCAGGTGCTCTACTTTCAAATACATTTTATCTGAGCATCATAGTGGCTAATAGGTAAATAAATTCTGTTTAAGGGTGGGGTTGGCCCCAGGGACTTTGCCCCTGAGTAACAATTTCCCAAAAATCAATCAATTTCCAAGAATGTGAGTCCCATATTGCCATGGTTGGTAAATATGAACTGTTTAAGAGGGTGTTTTGGGCCTGGGGCGGCCATCGGCACTTTGCTCTGAAAATAGGTGTCAAATTCGTTCTTTACTCCCAAATACCGTTGATTTGAGCTGCATATTGCCATAATCGGAAATGAAGTTCAGTTTAGGGGGTGCTTTAGGGCGTACCCCTAAACACTTAGCTCCAAAATTAAATATCAAACTCGTTTTTTTTTTTCTGAAATAGCTTTGGGTGGGTCAATCAACCTAATTGACTTATTTTTGGAAGGAAAAGCGCCACCTAGACTTGAACAAAATTTTAATGTCATATTCGTAATCTACTCCCAAATATCTTTCATTTGGGTCCCATATAGACATGGTCGGCTTATATGTCCTTTTGGGGGTACTAGGGGATGGGGCGACCTCCCATTACTTGGACCTAATTTTCTTTGCATTATTTATAATCTGCTGTCGAATACTTTTCATTTGAGCCCCATATTGACATGCACAAAAATATTGGGTTGCCCAAAAAGTAATTGCGGATTTTTTAAAAGAAAGTGAATGCATTTTTAATAAAACTTAGAATGAACTTTAATCAAATATACTTTATTTAAACTTTTTTTCTAAAGCAAGCTAAAAGAAACAGCTGATAACTGACAGAATAAAGAATGCAATTACAGAGTCACAAGCTGTGAAAAAATTTGTCAATGCCGACTATATGAAAATCCGCAATTACTTTTTGGGCAACCCAATATCTGTTTAGAGAAGGTTTGGGTCGGGGACGACCGCTGGGTACTTGGACTCAAATTTTTAGCACGATGTTCGTTTCTTAGTCTTCAATACCTTTCATTTGATACCCATATTGAGGCTATCGGTCCACTTTTGGCATTGGATGACGGTATTGGGGTAAGGGAAAAGGCGATATCTAAAAATTATATAGCCTATGTTTCCTTCCAGAAAAAACTTACACAATCTGTGGAAATTTTTAAGAACATCAGTTCAGCCGTTTTTGATTCCATTGAACAAACAAAAAAATCGAGTCCCATATAGTCATGATGGGTCATATGTCGATTTAAGACGTTTTTGGGGGTAGGCTCACCCCCTACACTTCGATCTGATTATGTATGCCAGATTAGTAATCTACTCCCGAATACCTTTCATTTAAGGCCCATATTGACATGAAAGTCCAATATGTCTGTTTGGGGGAATTTTGGGGTTGGGGCGGCCCTTTGGGTACTTAGACCCAAATTTTAATACCATATTCGTATTCTAATTTTCACTACATTTCATTTGATACCCATATTGTCCTGATCGGTCTACTTTTGATTTTGGGTGGTGTTTTTGGGTAACGGGGGAGGGTCCGCACCTTCTGAAATCGACAAATTAAAAAGCCTATTTCTCTTTCCTCGATTCGATTTTATATATAAGATTACCTTAAAACGAGAGATCGGTCTAAATTCTAATCTGGAGCGATCTAGGAAAAATTTAAGAAAAATGTCCAAGAGCCTAAAACAACTCACTGTCCCAAATTTTGGCGAAATCGGACAACAAGTGCGCCTTTTATGGGCCCTAAACCTTAAAACGAGAGATCGGTCTATATGGCAGCTATATCCAAATAATGTCGAATAATGTCGAGTGGCACAACACATATCAGTGGACCCAAATTCAGCAAAATCGGACAATAAATGTGGCTTTTATGGGCCTAAGACCTTAAATCGGCGGATCGGTCTATATGGCAGCTATATCCAAATCTAAACCGATCTAGGCCAAATTGAAGAAGAGTGTAAAAGGGCATAACATAACTCACTGTCACAAATTTCAACGATATCGGACAGTAAATGTCATTTTTATGGCCCCAAGACCTTAAATCAAGAGATCGGTCTATATGGCAGCTATATCCAAATCTGGACCGATCTGGGCCATATTGAAAAATAATGTCGAGTGGCCGTACACATATCAGTGGACCCAAATTCAGCAAAATCGGACAATAAATGAGGCTTTTGTGGGCCTAAGACCCTTAATCGGCGGATCGGTCTATATGGCAGCTATATCCAAATCTGGACCGATCTGAATCATATTTTGGTAGGATGTCAGGAGCTCTAAAGCTACTCACTAATTCAAATTTCAGCGAAATCGGATGTAAACTAGAGCTTTTATTGCCTTCAGACCCCTTTATCGGCAGATCGGACTATATAGCAGCTATATCCAAATATAGTCCGATCTGAACTATATGTAGGTCGGATGCCGGGAAGGCTTAAAATAACTCACTGTTTCAAATATCAGCGAAATCGGGTAATAAATAAAGTTTTTATGGGCTTCTGATCCTTTATCGGCTAATCGGTCTATATGGCAGCTATATCTATATATAGTCCAATCTGAACCATATTGGTGTCAGATAAGGAGAGGCTTAATGCAACTCCCTGTTTAAAATTTCAGCGAAATCGGATAAAAAATAAAGTTTTTATGGGCTTCACACTCTTTATTGGTAGATCGGTCTATATAGCAGCTATATCCACATATGGTCAGATTTAGCCCATTCAAGAACCTTACCAGCGTGCATCAAAAAGACATATCTGTGCCAAATTTCAGCTCAATATCTCAATTTTTGAAGGCTGTAGAGTGAGATTACAACAGACGGACGGACGGACGGACAGACCGCTTGAAATTTTGTACAAATACTGTTTATTAGTGTAGGTCGGTTGGGATTGTAAATGGGCCAAATCGGTCCATGTTTTGATATAGCTGCCATATAAACCGATCTTGGGTCTTGACTTCTTGAGCCTTTAGAGGGCGCAATTCTCGTCCGAAGTGAAATTTTGCACGTGGTGTTTTGGTATCACTTCCAAAAAATGTGCTAAGTATGGTAGAAATCGATTCATAACCTGATATAGCCATATAAACCGATCTGGGGTCTTGACTTCTTCAGCTTTTAGAGGGCGCAATTCTTATCCGATTTTGGGTGTAATTTTGCACGCGGTGTTTTGGTATCACAACACTATTCCACAACTGTGCTTAGTATGATTCAAATCGGTTCATAACCTGATATAGCTGCCATATAAGCCGACCAGGGACCTTGACTTCTTGAGCCTCTAGAGGGCGCTATTCTCAACCGATTTGGCTGATATTTTGCATGAAGTGCTTTGTTATGACTTCCAACAACTGTGCTTAGTATGGCGCAAATCGGTACATAACCTGACATAGCTGTCATATAAACCGATCTGGTATCTTGACTTCCTCAGCCTCTAGAGGGCGCAATTCTCATTCGATTTGGCAGGAATTTTGTACAACGGCTTCTCCTATAACCTTCAACATACGTGTCCAATATGGTCTGAATCGATATATAGCTTGATACAGCTCCCTTATAAACCGATCTCCCGATTTTGCTTCTCGAGCCCCTACAAGGCGCAATACTTATCCGAATGAACTGAATTATCGCACAATGACTTCTACAATATGCAGCATTCATTTATGGTCCGAATCGGACTATAACTTGATATAGCTCCAATAGCATAACGGTTCTTATTCATTATTCTTCGTTTGCCTAAAAAGAGATACTGCGCATAGAATTCGACAAATGCGATTCATGGTGGAGGGTATATAAGATTCGGCCCGGCCGAACTTAGCGCCCTCTTACTTATTTTAATATAATCACTGTTCTGCAGATGCAACGACAGTGATTGCAGATGCACCGTTACGTGGCGTTACGTTTCACAACATTTGTGAGTTAAACTAAGGAAACCGGAAAACGGAAGCCCAACGCATCACTCCAAACTATGAAGATTTAATGCTGCAGAGAATAGCGGGATTCTGCTTTTAAACAGAACAAAGGAGTTTTTCTCCCACACTCCACACATCTCCTTCTCTTCCTGATATCATGCAAAACTTAAAAAAGAATTGAAAACAGACAACTTGACAGTTTCTGGAAAAGGGTGGGTTAGTATAGGTAACCTGGCTCAATGGAATATGTGTGGTGAAATTCCCCCCGCCCCACAAGGACACTTTTCCATTAATTTAATAACAAATGAATACAAGTCTCCAGTGTAATACATCTCGAGGAATGTGAATGCGTGTGTAAATTTAAACAATCCATGTATTTTGTGTGTTGGGGGGGGGAACAAAGAAAGACCCACCCAAGTGAGAAATGCCAAATAAATAAGAAAATTCTCCTACTCATCAGTATCCGATTAATATGTTCCAAGCGTTGGCACAAATATGTGAATGTGTAGGCGGGCGTAAGGAAGACGAATGGCATGTATTAAGCAAACGCCAGCCACTATGTACGCAAGTACATGCAACTAATTAGCAGGGAGTTTTTGACAAAGAAAGAAGAGTAAGCTCCCATGGCCACAATCGAGTGGCCCACTAGAGTGGCTGACTGGCAGCTCAATGTGTCTGCTCGTTGAGGTTCTTGGAAAAGTTTTGCCGAAATTGCCATCAATTAATTTGAGACTGGGATAACATTTGCTGAAGCAAAATTGAAATGTAATTGAACGCATCCATGTAACGCTTTGAGTGTGGCATGCCAGCCAAGAGGACAAGTGTGAACAGAAGAGACTAGAATAATAGGAATGGTTTATTTAAAATGAGGTGGAATTGCTTGTTGCAGAAAGAAGTAGCACGCAAAGACAAAAAAAAACAAGCTATGGTTCATTTCGGACCATAATTGAATTGAATATTGGAGAACATGGTAGAAGTCCTTGTGTATAATTTCAGTCAAATCTAGTAAGAATTGTGCACTTTTAGGGGCTGAAGAAGTAAAATGGGGAGATCGGTTTATAGGGCAGCTATATTAGGCTTTAAACCAATTCACACCATATTCGACACGTATGTTAAAGTCATGAGAGAAGCCATTGTCGGCCAAATCGAATTATACTTGCGCCCTTTAGAGGCTCAAGAAGTCAAGACCCCAGATCGGTTTGTATGACAGCTATATCAGGTTATGGACCGATTCCATCTATTCTTAGCACAGTGGTTGAAAGTCATAACAAAACACGTCATGTAAAATTTCAGCCACATCGCATAATATTTGCCCCCTCTAGTAGCTGAAGAAGTCAAGGTCCCAGATCGGTTTATATGGCAGCTATATCAGGTTATGAACCGGTTTGAACTCTTCACACAGTTGTTGGAAGTCATAACAAAACACCACGTGCAAATTAACAAATTAACAGCCAAGTCAGAAGAGAATTGCGCACTCTAGACGCTCAAGAAGTCAAGACCCCAGATAGGTTTATATGGCAGCTATATCAGGTTATGGACCGATTTGAATTATACTCAGCACAGTTGTTGGAGGTCATAATGAAACACTTCATGCAAAATTTCAGCCAAATCGGATAGGAATGGAACATTGACCGATTTAGCCCATTTACAATCCTAGCCGACCTACACTAATAAAAAGTATATGTGCAAAACTTCAAGCGGTTAGCTTTACTCCTTCGAAAGTTTGCGTGCTTTCGACAGACAGACGGACGTACATCGCTAGATCGACTCAAAATGTCATGACGATCAAGAAAATATTAACTTTTTGGGTCTTAGACGAATATTTCGAGGAGTTACAAAAATAACCTGCCTATGGAAAAAATAGAATCTTTGTAAGTTTCAGCTCAATATCTCTATTTTTTAAGACTGTTGCGTGATTTCCACAGACAGAAGGACGGGCATGGCTAGATCGTCTTAGATGTTTACGATGGTCAGGAATACTTTAGAGGGTCGGAAATGGATATTTTGATGTGTTGCAAACGGAATGACAAAATCAATATACCCCATCCTTCGCTGGTGGGTATAAAAATCAATTTGTATATCCTTGTCGGTTTGTTTGTGTGTTCCGTAAAGATTAAAAAACGGTTGAACCGATTTTCTTGAAATTTTCTCAGATGGTGCATAATGAACCCATGGTGAAAAAGGGTACTTCATTTATTGATATCTAAAGGGGGGACGAATCCTCCCCCTACCCTAGTTTTCAAAAACACCAGATCTCGGAGAAGGGTGGTACGATTTAAGCGAAAATTTTGTGTGCCCTCTTACAGTAACCTAAAAACCAAAATTTGATATCTAAATTTTGGATGGTGGGCCCTAAAACCCACCGAAAATATAAATATAGACCAATCACGACAATATCGAACTCAAATGAAAGGTATTTTAGAGTAAGAAACGTATCCGATATCCAATTTCAGGACTAAGTATGTGGGGGACCGCTAGTCCCAAAAAACACCACTAAATACGACTTATTTACTGACCATGCCAATATGGAGCTCAAATAAAAAGTATTTGAGTGTAGAATACGAATCTGATATCCAAATATGAAACTAAGTTCTAGGGTGCCACCCCTCCCCCAAAACACCTCCCAAAGAGGACAAGTTTACGACCATAGCAATATGGAGCTCAAATAAATGATCCATGAGAGTAGAGCACGAAATGGATACTCACTTTCGGAACCAAGTTTCTGGGGGTCTACTCCTCCCCCAAAACTGGCCATGGCAATATGGGGCTCAAATTTAATATATTTTGAAGTAGAACACGAATCTGATATCCAAATGTGCGACCAAGTATTTGGGGCACCGTCCTAACCCAAAACATCCCCCAAAGAGTTCAAATTTACCAACCATGGCAATATGGCAAGCTCAAATGAAAGCTATTTGAGATAAAAACAAGTAAAAGCGTGCTAAGTTCGGCCGGGCCGAATCTTATATACCCCCCACCATGGATCGCATTTGTCGTGCTCTTGCCACGGTATATCTTTTTAGGCAAACAAAGAATATTGAATTAGAACTGTTATTCTCTTGGAGCTATATCAAGTTATAGTCCGCTTCGAACCATAAATGAATGCAGAACATTTTCGAAGTTATTGTGTAATATTTCAATTCACTCGGATTAGAATGGCGCCTTGTTGTGACTGAAGGAGCAAAATCGATCAAAAATTATATGGGAGCTGTATCAGATTCAGACCATATTAGACACAAAATGTCAGCCAAATCGGATTAGAATTGCGCCCTCTAGCGGATCAAGAAGTCAAGATCCCAGATCGGTTTATATGGCAGCTATACCAGGTTCTATACCGATTTACGCCATACTTAGCACAATTATTGGAAGTCGCAACAAAACACCTCATGCAAAATTTCAGTCAAATCGGACAAAAATATCGCCCTCTAGAGGCTCAAAAAGTTAAGACCCAAAATCCAACCAACCTACAGTAGTAAAAAGTATTCGAGCGAAATTTCAAGCTCCTAGCTTTACACCTGTGAAAGTTAGCGTACTTTCAACAGACAGACAGGCGGACGGACAGAAGGACATGGGTAGATCGACTGACATGACGATCAGGTAAATTTATGGGGTCTTAGACTCATATTTCGAGGTCTTACAAACATAATGACGAAATTAGTATAACCCCATCCTATGGTGAAGGGTCTGATAGTCTGCCTGTCGAAAGCACGCTGACTTTCGAAGAAGTAAAGCTAGCCGCTTGAAATTTTGCACAAATACTTCTTATTAGTGTAGGTCAGTTGGGATTGTAAATGGACCATATCGGTCCATGTTTTGATATAGCTGCCATATAAACCGATCTTGGGTCTTGACATCTTGACTTCTTGAGCCTCTAGAGTGCGCAATTCTTATCAGATTGGAATGAAATTTTGCACGACGTGTTTTGTTATGATATCCAACAACTGTACCAAGCATGGTTTAAATCGTTTCATAACCTGATATAGCTTCCATATAATCCGATCTTGGGTCTTGACTTCTTGAGCCTCTAGAGGGCGCAATTCTTATACGATTTTACTGAAATTGTGCACGTACTGTTTTGGTATTACTTTCAAGAACCACGCTAAGTATGGTTCAAATCCGTCCATTTTTTGATATAGCTGTCATATAAACGGATCTTGGGTCTTGACTTCTTGAGCCTCTAGAGGGCGCAATTCTCATCCGTTCCTGCACAAATTTTGGACAACGGCTTCTCTCATAACCTTCAACATACGTGTTTAATATGGTCTGAATCGATCCATAGCTTGATACGGCTCCCATATAAACCTATCTCCCGATTTTACTTCTTGAGCCCCTACAAGGCGCAATTCTTATCCGAATGAACTGAAATATTACACAATGCCTTCTACAGTGTTCAGCATTCAATTCATGTATGGTCCGAATCGGACTATAACTTGTTATAGCTCCAATAGCATAATAGTTCCTATTCAAAATTCTTTGTTTGCCTAAAAAAGAGATACCGCGCATAGAACTCGACAAATGCGATCCATGGTGAAGGGTATATACAATTCGGGCCGGCCGAACTTAGCTCGCTCTTTTTTTTTCTCCCAAGTATTCTCCAAATATTTGTCATATTTTATTCATCAGTGGTACTATCCCTTACCTAAAATTGCAGATTTGCCCACGAACATTCCTTTAAAGAACAGGGTTTAAGTTTAAGATCATTAAAAAGGGACCTGTTTTTAAAGCCAAGTCTGAACGGCGAGCCGCAATGCTACACTGCATGGCATTGAACCTCACAAATGTCGTCAACATTAGGAGGGGATAACCACCGCTAAAAATCTTTTAGGTATTCCCAGGCGTTCTGCATCATAAGCGGACATATTAACCCTTGCGCTACATACTATCCTCTGTGCCTTTTACCTAGAGCTCTTTTATATTGGGTTGCCCAGAAAGTAATTGCGGATTTTTCATATAGTCGGCGTTGACAAATTTTTTCACAGCTTGTGACTCTGTAATTGCATTCTTTCTTCTGTCAGTTATCAGCTGTTACTTTTAGCTTGCTTTAGAAAAAAAGTGTAAAAAAAGTATATTTGATTAAAGTTCATTCTAAGTTTTATTAAAAATGCATTTACTTTCTTTAAAAAAATCCGCAATTACTTTTTGGGCAACCCAATATATCCTTTTTTTATAAAATAAATAATTATTTTATATCACTTCCTCCATCTTGCGCACATCTAAAGCACAATCCAATCATTTTGATGACCTTCAGGTGCTTCACTTGTCACTGAATATAATTCTCGTAACCGGCCAATAATTATCGGTCTCCTCTTTGGCACAAAGCTCAGCATTGTTTTCCAAAGCTGCTGCAAGACAATGAAAGCAATTTACAAAAAAATAAATACACCAAATGGAAAGAGTATCACACAAAGGGCAATCGAATACTGAAACGACGATTAAATGGTTTCCAAATGAAACCAATTAATATTATCAACGCTATCGATATGAACAAGAAAGGAAACCCTTTTCTCCCTCAAAAAAAAAAAAAGAAAAAATTCTACAAAAGATTTCAAAGAGATTTCCGAAATAACACCCTTCTCTGTTTGTGCAATCGAAAATGTTATAAAAATAATACACACACACACACACATACACACAATGTACAAAACTCTTTTAATCGCATGCCATTAGAGAAATGAGTAAAGGAGCTTAGCAGCAGATAGTAGCTGGCGACCCAAAAACCCAAAGACATGCATTAGAATCCTTTGTAAGGCAAGAGTGTCCTTGCGCTTCCCCAGCAACAGCTACTAGATAGAGATACATGTAACAAATACGCTCACCACCAATAACCATATACAATATGCACTCATACATACATGTGTACACATACGTTAAAGCATAATACAATGTGATTTCCAAACTGGATGTTTGCTAACTCTATCCTATCCTCTATCCTCACAGACCATGTCCCTTTTCCTTCTTTGGCCAAACCGGTCGATGTACTTTTACGGTAATAAAATAACAATACCGTTAGGTAAAGTGCATAATTAACACTAAAATCATACGTTAACACTGAATGAAATATAAAAGGATTCAGCTACCATACAGACGCAACACCCACACACACACACCTCTACTCATATACGCATATGCATTTTGTCAAAGCAGCTCATTTTCATCCATTCACTTACCTACCTACCTACTCTTCCACCCCCACACAGAGGCTCTCCAGCAAATACTCTCACACAAAAGACAACACAACTGTGTGCGTGTGTGTAATGAGCAACGGTTTTTATTGTCAGCATAACTTGGTCGTAGCCCAGTAAGCAAACAAAAGGGGGGGCTTTTGGAGGATGATGCCCAACACTGGGATGCATTATAAAAAAGTTTGGCCATAAACGAACAACGAAAAAAAGAGAGCAACAACACAAAGTAAATAAAACCACATAAAAAGAGCAATTATGAAAATTATAACCGAAAAAGGACACACAGGACATGCCCGGTGACATGTCAACAATGGCTAAAGCTCTAGCAGCCACTTAAAAAAAGGTTTAGTTTAGCCACTTGACTTTTAAGTGAATCAAAATTCAGTTCAGAAGGTCAATTTCATTGGTAAGAAAAAATGAGTGGAATAGGGGTATTGAGGGCTTCAAGTAGATGAGCTATAAAGACGATCAGATATTGACCATAGTAGAAAAGATTAAAATGAAGTATGGACTATAGTGTAGACCTAAGGCCTACCGAAAGGACATGTACATATGCATTGAAAGAACTCTAACAAGAGAGGACAGAGAAACAACAGACAAAGTGCTACGTAAGAGGAAGAACATTGACAAAGACAATTTGAAATATAAAACAGGAACAAAAGAAGATGAGGTGGATCCAAAATACAAACAAAGCGTTCAGCGGACATAGGAAGGACGGACGTAGGAAGGACGGACGTAGGAAAGACGGACGTAGGAAGGACGGACGTAGGAAGAAGGACGTAGGAAGGACGGACTTAGGAAGGACGGACGTAGGAAGGACGAACGTAGGAAGGACGGACGTAGAAAGGAGGGACGTAAGAAGGACAGACGTAGGAAGGACGGACGTAGGAAGGACGGACTTAGGAAGGACGGACGTAGGAAGGACGGACGTTGGAAGGACGGACGTTGGAAGGACGGATGTAGGAAGGACGGACGTAGGAAGGACGGACGTAGGTAGGACGGACGTTGGAAGGACGGACGTAGGAAGGAGGGACGTAGGAAGGACGGACGTAGGAAGGAGGGACGTGGGAAGGACGGACGTAGGAAGGACAGACGTAGGAAGGACGGACGTAGGAAGGACGGACGTAGGAAGGACGGACGTAGGAAGGACGGACGTAGGAAGGACGGACGTAGGAAGGACGGACGTAGGAAGGACGGACGTAGGAAGGACGGACGTAGGAAGGACGGACGTAGGAAGGACGGACGTAGGAAGGACGGACGTAGGAAGGACGGACGTAGGAAGGACGGACGTAGGAAGGACGGACGTAGGAAGGACGGACGTAGGAAGGACGGACGTAGGAAGGACGGACGTAGGAAGGACGGACGTAGGAAGGACGGACGTAGGAAGGACGGACGTAGGAAGGACGGACGTAGGAAGGACGGACGTAGGAAGGACGGACGTAGGAAGGACGGACGTAGGAAGGACGGACGTAGGAAGGACGGACGTAGGAAGGACGGACGTAGGAAGGACGGACGAAGGGAGGACGGACGAAGGGAGGACGGACGTAGGAAGGATGGACGTAGGAAGGACGGACGTAGGAAGAACGGTCGTAGGAAGGACGGACGTAGGAAGGACGGACGTAGGAAGGTCGGACGTAGGAAGGTCGGACGTAGGAAGGTCGGACGTAGGAAGGTCGGACGTAGGAAGGTCGGACGTAGGAAGGACGGACGTAGGAAGGACGGACGTAGGAAGGTCGGACGTAGGAAGGACGGACGTAGGAAGGACGGACGTAGGAAGGACGGACGTAGGAAGGACGGACGTAGGAAGGACGGACGTAGGAAGGACGGACGTAGGAAGGACGGACGTAGGAAGGACGGACGTAGGAAGGACGGATGTAGGAAGGACGGATGTAGGAAGGACGAACGTAGGAAGGACGGACGTAGGAGGAAGGACGGACGT
The DNA here is from genome assembly GCF_963082655.1 of Stomoxys calcitrans. NCBI lineage: Eukaryota > Metazoa > Arthropoda > Insecta > Diptera > Muscidae > Stomoxys > Stomoxys calcitrans. The sequence goes on along the minus strand of NC_081555.1, from coordinate 171,936,308 downwards.
AGGAAGGACGGACGTAGGAAGGACGGACGTAGGAAGGACGGACGTAGGAAGGACGGACGTAAGAAGGACGGACGTAGGAAGGAAGGACGTAGGAAGGACGGACGTAGGAAGGACGGACGTAGGAAGGACGGACGTAGGAAGGACGGATGTTGGAAGGACGGATGTAGGAAGGACGGACGTAGGAAGAAGGACGTTCAAAGAGCTAGGGCGGACATAGGATTGACGAAAAACGAAAATGGGACGGACCTAAAACGAATGTAGGTCGGCCATAGGACGGACTTAAGTCGGCCATAGGACGGACTTAGGACGGACATAGGATGGATATAGGACGAACGTATGATAGATGTAGTACGGCCAATAGATGGACTAGGTACGAACGTAGACGGACGTCTGTATGATGTAGGATAAAATTAGGGCAAACATAGGACGAACGTAAACCGTCCTACAACCGTTCTTCGTATGACTGACGAAGAATGGTTGTAGGACGGACGTAAAACGAAGGTAAGACGGTCGTAGGACATAAGTAAGACGGTCGTAGGACAGAAAAGTACGGATATGAGACGGTCGTAGGAGGGACGTATGCCTAACGTAGAATGGACGCATGATGGACGTAGGCCGAAAGTAGGATAGACGTATGACGAATTCAGGGCGAACATAGGGAGAATGTAAGAAGGATATATGATGGTCGTAGCAAGGACGTAGGGTGGACGTAAGACCAACGTAGGACGGATTTAGGGCAAACATAGAACAAAGAATGGTCAAAGGACGGACATAGGACGGACATAGGACGGACATAGGACGGATGTAGGACGAACGTAGAACGAACATATGTAGGACGGACTTATGATGATCTTAGGATGAATTTAGGGCGAACCTTGGAAAAATGTAGATCGAACGTAGGACGGACATAGAACGAACGTAGGATGTACGTAGGACGGTTGTAGTACTGCCAAACGAAGAACGGATGTTCGACGGACGTAAGACACACGTAAAACGAACGTAAAATGGAGGTATTTCGGATGTAGATTGAATTTAGGGTGAACATAGGAAGAATGTAGGACTGACGAAGAATGGTCGGAAGATGGACGTAGAAGCGACATAGAGCGGACCTAGAAAGGATATAGACAGGACATAGGACGAGCATAGGAAGGACATAGGACGGACATAGGACGGGTATAGGACGGACACAGGATGGACGTAAGATGAACAGAGGAAGTACGTAAAAGACCCATAGGACTGATGTAGGACGGACGTATGACGGATGTAGGAGGAATTTAGGGTGACCAGACGACAAAAGCAGGACTTACGAAAAATGGTCAAAGGACAGACGTAGGAAAATAGAGAAGGTAAGTTATTCAGCCCAAATAACGGACTGCGGGCTGCATAACTTACCTCCTCTCTTGTCCTACGTTCGTCCTTCGACCATTTTTCGTCAGTCCTGCATTGGTCGTATCGGTATTCGTTTAAGGATATTTAGTCGGATGTATGGAAATGACAAAAAATGGTTTTTGAAAGCAAGGGCAAAATTGATCCCACATCCCCTTCCGCATTCAGGATACTCTGTATGCTAGATAGGGCCGGTATGCTTTTGGAGCGACTTATTCCCCGTCATTGAGGGGGCTGTCTCTCAATGAGACAACATGGATGAGTTGCGAGTGCCGCAGATGTTGGGCACTATATCAATGAGCTATAGGCACGAAATTGGACCTGAATCCAAGGTAAGTCCACTGGCTCAAAAAGACCAATACCAGTTTAGACCAATATTAACGGAAGGTATGACGAAGGTGAGGCATACCTGAGGCGCCACTTGAGATCGATTGCGAATGGAATCTTACGGCGAAACTTCCCAGCTTTATAGCCTTTATGACCCCAATAGAATCAATCGTAAGGATTCTAATGTAATCTTTGACCTATGTGACTTAGAGTTTGGTTTCGAAACGAGCGGAGGGGTACCGTTACTTCAATCATCTAGGGAGAGATTGCAAACCTAGAGGTCTGTAAAACCAGCAAAACTATTTTTGGAAGAATAAGAATATTTTTGCTCAATATTCTTAATTCTTTGGGAGCATTCGTCTTAACAAATTTCTTCACCCGATGAGTATTTAATGCTCTTAACCCCCCACTCCTCTAAATACATTTAACACCTATTATTTATTATACACATTTTATTATTTGCTTGATTAACAACATTGACAAAAGCCTTAAATGAAGTTAAACCCATTCCCGTTCTAAGTAGCATGGATTTTAATCTAAACATTGGCTTGGTCAATAGATTTTATCACCCAGCAAATGATAGATGACACACTATCATTTTACGGTATAGAAGCATAAATACAGGACAATTTGTTAATAATAGCTGGCAAAATACATGCAATTTATATCCCTTTTGGAATTTCCTTTTAATACTCTATTGAAAAGGCTTTCCCCCCAACACAAAGGCAGAGATAAAGCAGCAACCTGCTCTGGTTTCACTTTCTATCATTTCGATGTGTTGTTGTAAAGGTAAACGTAAGGCCAGACACAAAACACTAACACTTTGACATATTCCACACATAAACTATGCATGTATTGTAAAATGAGTATAATAATCTACACAAAAGCACATTCCATCCCAGACACACGCACACACACACACACACACACACCCATATACTTAAAAACACATGTGTTTAACTGTATAACATGGACATGAAGATAACTGTGGCAGACTGTGCCGACTCGTACACAGACACAACAGACATCCTCAAATGAAATAAAACAAAATGTCGTTTGCCGCTTACAGCAATGAATTACCGGAGTTACAGTAAAAATCCCTTTTTACGGCCTTAAAATGTGAATGCAAAAGCTGAGTAAGCAGGTGCCGTACAATTTATGGAATTTCACACGTGCATATAAAACGCTTGTCAATTAAAAGATTAACTTTGTAAAGTATAAAACTTTGGGTTAGACTTTATTTGCTAAAAGACATGTAAATATTTGTATACATGTGTGTGTGTATGTGTGAGTGTGTGCGGGAGCGAAGGTGCCTTTGTAACTTAAAATCGGTAATAAATATTTGTAGATAATGTGTAAATGTGAAATAAAATTAAGCGGTAAAGAAATTTAAGGTAAAAGGGTGGATAAGTGAATTAAAGGGTGTTATAAGGATTCAATTTTAGCAGTGTGTTATACCTTGAGGCGGCAACCCTTGCCGATGAAGAACTTCATCGGGCCAGTCCGGTACGTACAACCAGCTGACATGGGATTGACGAATCGATTTTAACCAGTAAAAGGGTATTAAGTTCGGCTGGGCCGAATATTATGTACCCTCTATCAGGGACGTAGCCAGGATTTTATTTTGTGAGGGTGGGGGGGGGCATCCCACAATTTTTCAAAATCGAAAATTACCAAAATCCTTCTGTTACTGCGAAATTGAAAAAAAACCTAATTTTTTTTTTTGTTTTTGAAGGGTTTCGGCCCATGGTGAAATTTTGTCATTAGAGAATGTTGTAAAAGAATGAGAATGTGGTAAAATTTTATCTTAATAAAAATTTTATAAAATTTGTTTAGGATAAATTTCATTAACATTTTGTTTTTCAAAAATTTCATTACAATTTGACCTAAGGCAAACGCTACGTCCCTGCCCTCCACCATGGATCTTTTTTTTTTTTTTTTTTTTTTTTTTTTTTTTTTTTTAGTTCTTCTTCTTCTTTATTTAACTATTTTTTCTTTTCATTTAATATCAAGAATACATTCAGTTATTCTAATTTATTTTTAATATGGACAATGTATCATCAATTCGTTGTGAAGAAGTAAATAAATAAATGTTATTGCGACAATGTATTTAACGTCTGTCGCTCAATAAATTTTAACATCTTGGGAATTCTTTCTATTGGAATTCAGATAATAAATAGTGTCTATAAGTGTATGCTGATTTTAAATATGTTACGATGTTGTCCCAATCGGCATCATTCTTGCCGTCCAATTTCTCCAAAATCTCTTCCTGATTCAATATTGTCTTTCCAAAGGCCATCATTCTAAACTCGCTTAAAATAGGACATATACCAAGGAAGTGTTGAAAGGTTTCTTCTGCTCGCATGTTGCACAATTTACATAATCGCTCCTCTTCACTGGTAGTAAATCTGTTGTACCCCAGGTATAACATTCCACTTCTAGCTTTAAATATCCATGCAATCTTTTCTTGTGTATATTTGTCATTCAAATACAGCTGTGCTCTAGATGGATTCAAAAATTTGTAATCTCGGGAATCGCTTTGTAGTTTTCGTTGGATCCTTTTATGCTTAAGATCTAGTTTTAATGAACATAGTAGTTCTGTTGAGAAAGTGTTCCAAGATTCAATGCTATTTATAGTCTCGGGCCATTGTACATTAAGACTCTGTGTTACTGCTCTTAACTCTTTCACCCAAAAGATATTTTTGCGCATCACTATTGCTGTTAATTGGTTAGGCAGACGATAACTGTTATATTGAAACATGATTCGTCCGAGATATTTCAAGTGCAATCCTAATGAATAAATTTGGCTATCTTCCACATCAGTTTCTAACATTAAGATATATGTTGGTGTATGCATCGGTAATCGCAATAATTTCTTAATGAAAAATCTTTGCAAGAAATTAACTTCTTCGAAATGAGCAAAACCCCAAACTTGTGCTGCATAAGTTTGTATTGACCTGCAGACCGATAAATAAAGTCTCCATTTCGCATTCATGCATATATCATTTCGCCCAATTACACTGTCCCATGTAGTATTTAGAGCATTCTTCGCCATTATGTTCCGATTTTGTACATGTTTTCCAAATTTCATGGTTGGGGTAAAGGTTACACCAAGATATTTAAATTCATTTGTTATCCGGACTTGTCTTTCATTAAACTTCCATACTTCTTTTTTGCTAGGTCTACCTCCATTTCTAAATACCATTATATCTGATTTTTCTAGATTTACTTCGAGATTCCAAGTTTTACAATAGGTTTCGAGTTTACCTATCATCTCTTGCATTATTGTTATATCGTCTGCAAGTAAAACAATGTCATCGGCGTATAGCAATAGGCGAATGTTGATGTTTTCAATATATAATCCTCCTCCCAGATTGTCATGCAAATCATTTATATAAAGTGTAAAAAGCATGGGTGAAAGTAGACACCCTTGTTTTACACCTCTTGTTGTTGCAAAGTACTCTGACCTCTCCTGCCCAGTCCATACTGCCGACTCCGTATTTTTATATATGTTTTCGATAACTTTTACTATTTTATATGACAGCCCAATTTGGTGCAATTTAAAGATCAATGCCTGGCGAGATATGTTATCAAAGGCAGCCTTAAAATCAATGAAAAAAGCGTACACTTTTTTCCTTTCACTAAGTTTCAGACTAACTATAGCTGCCAGGTTGTATATATTGTCAACAGTAGAATAATGCCTCCGGAATCCAGCTTGGTATTCTACCAGAATATGATTTTCCTCGGCCCATGTATAAATGCGATCGTTTAAAATACCCATAAATATCTTGGCGGCACAATTCATAAATGAGATACCTCTATAATTGGAAGGGTTGTCGTAATCGCCTTTCTTATGAATAGGGTAAATTATAGATTTTGTAAAGATCTTATCCATGGTGCTTTCATTGAAAATGTTATTATAAGTGCTTAAAAGCTGGAGGTGAAATTGCTCTGTTGCGTATACGAAGAACTCATATGGTATTCTATCTTCACCCGGTGCCTTATTCAACTTGACTTTGTGAAGCATATTTTCCAATTCACCCATGGTTATGGGTCCATCTAAAATCGGATCATGGTTTAACGGTGGCGCATAATGTATTTGGGACATGATTTGTGACGTATTTAACAGATTTTCAAAGTGTTGTTTGAATAGTAAAGGACTTATATGTGAGCTAATTTTATTTTGGTGATTTCGCATCTCTCTGGCCATCTTCCACCACTCTTTGGCATTATTTATGATATTTATCTTTGCAGATATATTTTGATAGTACATGTTTTTACTATTAGTACATATTGATTTGTAGGAGTTTTGAGCTTTCAAATAAAGTATTTTATTTTCCAAATTGTTCGACTTCCGATATTTTGCCAGTAATTTGAAGCTTTTTAGTCGGGCTTCATTGCAGGAAAAGTTATACCATTTATGCTTCGGCTGAAATGATTGCATTTCATTCGGCTTTTGCGGCCAAGATTTCGTTATCATTTCGCAAAGATTACTTAGTTTGAGATTGCTGGTTGCTACCTCATAATTATCCATAATTTCGTTGAGTCTTCTCTGATATTTATATTTCATCTTATCCTTCCAGATTAGCTTTGGCAACAAATTCATTTTTTGTCCACTTTCTGCTGATATATTATAATTCAATTTGAGTACAATTGGGAAGTGGTCGGACCATATTTTGTCGTCCACTGAGAAGTTATTAACAAAGCCTAGCAATTCAAGAGATGCAGAACATATATCATTTACAGATTGACCAAGTGTATTGGCATATGTCACATTACCCTCACCATCTCCGAGAGTAATTCCATTCAAAATAAATAAATTCGAGTCATTGCAAAACTCAACAAATTGCTTGCCTTTTTTATTAATGACCTTGTCTTTTGATTTTCTCACGTCATAACCAGCAACGAACATCTCCGTACCTATTTCATTTAGATATTGTTTCAGTTCTCCAATGCGAACGTTCAGGTCACCCATTATAATACCATTAGTGATTTCAAGATTATTATATACATCCTTCAGACTATTGAATTCCTCCGACCAAGAATCTGGACGAATGTATGTCGGTATTAAAGTGAAGACATATGTAGTGGTGCGTATAATTAGTAGCTGCGCATCTGAACTTTCATTCACTTCATATGTAATTCCAAAATCCTCTAATTTTTTGCTAATTCCGTATATTTTTCCACCAATAGCTCTTCCATGCCTATGATTACGTGTTGCCGGTATAAAAATTAAGTGAAACCCATTGAAAAACATTCGCGCTCTTTCTGACCTTTCATCTTCTAGATGTGTCTCCAATAAAATAAAGATTTCAAAACTTTTTATGTAGTTGAAAAAAGTAGGATACAGATATTTATTTTCCAACCCATTTATATTATAAGATAAAATTGAAATCGTATGTTGAGTTGGTGTCTGTCCGGCATTTACATTATTTGATTGGGTCTTTCCTAGTTTTTTGGATTTGTGTAGGTTTTTAAATCATCGTAGTTAATATTTATATTTCTTATCGCCTCTCCATAAAGTTTTGCCAGTTGTTCCACACCATTACCATTTCCACAGAGAAGTATGTTTCCATTGCTCCACCTAAACCACTGATCTTGAATTTTCATTTTATCCGCTCGAATCATTATTTTATAATCTTTGCTTATAGCAAGTAATTCTATTTTTAATCGTAGGAAAGCTTTTTTGTGGTCTTGTTTCATTGGCATCATATCCCGCTCTATAGAGATGGACGTATTCACCAGTTTTCGCGTGTTTTTGAAAACCTCTTGTATAGCGCCCTGGTTTTCAAGTTCAACTATTACGGCCATCTTTCCGTTACGATCAAAGATTTTTCGAACTGTTTTAAAGCTTGGTGCGACACCTAGATTTTCCGAAAATAGTTTCTTTACTTCTTCCTCCGGTTTGCTTGCAGAAGCTAAACCCTTAATAAACAACTTGTTCGTAGCTACTTGGTTCTGTAACCATTGAATATTCCTTTTATTCGATTCATTTTCATTCTTTACTTTACTTAGTTCTTCTTTCAGTTGCGAATTTTCTAATTTCAAAGATTGTACTTCTGAATTAACGGCTGTAATTTCATTTTTAATTTCTTCCAGGTCGGCTTTTGTTGGAAGAGATTTTAATTTCTCATCTAAATTTGAGTTTATTGTGTCCCTAATTAAAGTAATTAAATCATTTGGATCCATTGTAACTTTATTTTGATTTTGAGGTGACAGAATTTCTTTGCATTTCCTCTTTGGAGTCTGGTTCATAAGTGACATAGCTCCTTAAGATTATTAGTGTGGGCAAAAACCCTTTATAAATAACTTGGTATGGCAATGCCGTGGTTTTGTTGTTATCGATATCCTTCGTTGAGTTTATCGAATATATGTCATCTCGATGTTCGTTGGACAAGGCCAGATGATATAGTTATTTTATTTTCGTTTGTGTTTGTTTACATCCAATTTCCAATATTTGAGTGATAATTGTGTAATATGTTTTTGCGAAATTTATTTTAAAAATTGCTCACCAGTGCCTTTAACTAGTGCAACTCCAACCAACACAACTCTGCCTCGAAAATGCTTCACTTTGATGTATAATACTTTCTCAGTCGTGTCTTATTTACCGAGGAACAACAAAATCAACCAGGAGCACACACGAAACACGTCCGACACCAATGAATTATTAGGCACGAGACCACCATGGATCTCATTTGGCAAGTTCTTTGGACGGTTTCTCTTTATAGGTAGACACTAAAAAAGATAGTGGAAGGTCATAACAAAAACTCGCTATGGATTTTTAATATGCTTGGATTAGAAGTGCTCCCTTTAGCGGCTCATGAACTATATTCGGGAGATCGGCTTATATGGCGGCTGTATCAGGTTTCGAACCGATTCGGACCATGCTTGCTACATCTGTTGGAGATAATAGGAAAAGTCATTGTTCACAACTTCAGCCAAATCGGATAAAAGTTGCGGCCTCTAGAAGCTCAAGTAATCGGGAGATCGATTTATACGGGAGCTATATAAAGTTTTAGACCGATTGAAACCATACACGGTACATTTTTTGGAGGACATAAGAAAAGGCATCGTGCAGAATTACAGTCAAATAGAATAAAAGTTGCGACCTCTAGAGACTCAAGAAGTATATTCGGGAGATCGATTTGCAAATACAAATTTGTCTATGAACATTCCATTAAAGAACAGGGGCACACATATCAATGGGTGCTGTCTAATTCAAATTTTAAGCTCAATGATAAGAGTCTCTTTATTATAGCCAAGTCCGAACGGCGTGCCGCAGTGCGACACCTCTTTGTGGAGAAGATTTTACATGGGTGTCATACCAAATGGTATAGTACCTCACAAATGTCGCCAGCTTTAGGAGGGAAAACCCACCACCAAAATTTTTTATAATGTTCTCGCCTGGATTCCAACCCAGGCATTCAGCTTCATAGGCGGACATGTTAATCTCTGCGCTACGGTGGCCTCCATATCAGGGAGGTTTGGACAGATTAAAACCATACTCGGTTAGAGGTCATACGAAAATCCGTTAGAGGTCATACAAAAAGTCTTTTTGCAAATTTGCAGCCAAATCGAATAAGAATTGCGCACTCTAAATGCTCAAGAAATAAAATTTGGAGATCGGTTTATATGGGAGCTATATCTAAACGTGGCCGGTTTGGCTCATTTTCAATCCCAACTGACCTGTTTGAATAAGTAGTGCTCTTGCAAAATTTTTGGCTCCTAGCTAAATTGCAAAATGGCGCCCCGGTAGCCGAGTTGGTAGCGTGCTTGGATAACCAGGGCAGGGGGGTCATGGGTTCGATTCCCGCCAGAAGCCTTGGTCTGTCGCCTCACAATGACTCAAAATTGTCTAAGTGAGTCTGTAAAAGACTGCCACTCTTACTTAACCTAACCTAACCTAGATTGCAAAATCATTTTTATACCCTCCATCATAGGATGGAGGTATACTAATTTCGTTATTCTGTTTGTAACACCTCGAAATAGGCGTCTAAGACCCCATAAAGTATATATTCTTGATCGTCATGACATTTTAAGTCGACCTAGCCATGTCCGTCTGTTTATCCGTCCGTCCGTCTGTCTATCAAATGCACGCTAACTATCAAAGAACTGAAGCTAGACGCTTGAAATTTTACATCAATACTTTTTATTAGCGTATCTGGGATTTTGACTTCTTGAGCCTCTAGAGGGCGCAATTCTCATCGGATTTGGCAGAAATTTTGTACAACGGCTTCGTGTCTAATATCACCTATCTCACGATTTTGCTTTTTGAGCCCCTACAAGGCGCAATTCTTATCCGAATGAACTGAAATATTACACAATGACTTCTACAATGTTCAGCATTCAATTCATTTATGGTTCGAATCGGACTATAACTTGTTATAGCTCCAAAAGCATAACAGTTCTTATTCAATATTCTTTGCTTGCCTAAAAAGAGATGCCGAGATAGAACTCGACAAATGCGATCCATGGTGGAGGGTATATAAGATTCGGCCCGGCAGAACTCTCTTACTTGTGTAAAATATAATTTTTTTTTGTACACATTACTGAATTAAATCGGGATTTTTATTTTTTCTGTGCTGGAAACAGACGCTGATGTTGGCCATTGGTCTCATTGTCATTTCGAGTATCATTTATTTGTATTTAAGTAAGAGTCTGTGCCACCTAATCCCTCACTGAGACTCTCCTTTACAGGGTAAATCCTCAATGTGTGCGCTTTTATTGAGTAGATGACCGCATCTATCCATTCATAATCATCCGCTTTGGTTCGTTTTTACATCTCTACACACAGAGGTAATTTCATACCAAACGTGGATGAAATATAAAATGATTAGTACCGTTTGGTACTAGCTTTATTACCGAACTGGTATTGCTTTTAATACCAATCTGTCATTGGTTTTAGTACCAAACCGATATCTTAAAATAAACCGATCTGAACCATATACGACACGGCTGTCGAAAAGTTGCAAACGGAATGACAAAATTAATATACCCCCATCCTTCGGTGGTGGGTATAAAAATATTGAAAATATTTTTAATTTTATTTTATTTCGATTATTTATGTTAGTAATTACAACAAATAAAAGCGTACTAAGTTCGGCCGGGCCGAATCGTGGGAACCCACCACCATGGATTCTGCTAAAATATGGGAGATATATCTAGTTATAGACCAAATTGGACCGTAATCGGCGCAGTTGTTGAGAGTCATAACAGAACATGCAAAATTTCAGCCACATCGGAAAAAAGTTGCGGCTTGTAAGGGCTCATGTTCTTGACCGATTTGAACCGTACTTAGTACAGTTGTTAGAAGTCATAACAGAACACCAAGTACAAAATTTCAGCCAAATCAGGTGAAAATTGAGTCTTCTAACCAAAGACGAAACGCGTCCCATAATGGTTGGTGTGTGTTGCTATCGCTGGCTTTCCTTTCCATTTGCAAAGAAAATCTCCGATCACTGAGCTCGCCTCGAAAGAGAAACAAACTATTTATTTGTTTAACAAATATTTTTTAATGTCGTCAATATTATAAGTATAAAGCTCAGCAACACTTCTGGCGCAATGACAAGAATACAAATGTAACGCCATCAACTCTTAATAGCCTCCTTTGTCTAGTAATGAATTGATACCAAATGTTATTAAAAATCTTTGCTAATAACGCGAACAAAACAATGCCAGACGGTATTGGCAATGTACCATAATTTTTCTATCAGTGTACAAAGGCTCTCTTAATTAACCATTCACCTTGAGTAAGTGTCGTGGTCTAACTGCCGAATGATTGCCTCTAGCATTCGTATGATCGCCTATGCACGATAGTGATTTGTCGTTCAACTATGGCTGTTATTGCTAATGGTTATCTACTCGTGTCCCCAACGAGTATTTGTTTATTTTTGTCGATATTTTTTTTGTTGTTCTATTCAAACTGTACCAAGCCATAGTTGTGCAGTACGATTTAAGCCTCTCTTGCTTTCTTTGTTTTTTTAATCAATCGACCATTCGCAGTCATGCAAAACACTTTCCCACTGTACACTGCCAAAGCTTCTAATAAGAGCACACATACATATACACATACATAGGTGAGTACGCACAAAATGTTAAGAATGCTGTTGTCCATTATTCACTTATGTCGTAGAATGTAATTAATTTGTTTTCTTTTATATAGGTGCGACGTAGTGTAGTCAACATCTTGGCTCACAGCCTTCCCTCACTCACTCACTCACTCCCTCTCTTTCTCTCTTCCTCTCACACCAGATTGGTCTCCACGGTATCATTGACATGGGAATTTTTGCAATGAATGAATGAAAATGAACAACGAGCAACGAATGAACAAACAAATAACACCTGTAAAAATCAACAGATGTGACACAAAAAGCCAATTGTCTTGCTGTCCCCAACTCTTATCGTTCAACTCTCTGTACGCTGTATTCTCCCCAAAGATGAAGAAGAAGAAGACGAAAGAAAGAAAAGCAACGAAACGAAGATGAATTCGTATGAGAGTAATGCATGCATACTAAATAGGCCATTTAATGATGATGACAAACTCAATGTTAATGGTGCTGGCAATGATGCCGATGATAGCGATGAAGGCAATGATGATGACAATAATGTCCTTTTACGGCATTTAATCCATTTGTGATGAACACCCAGACGACATACAAGTAGTAGGCAGACAGACAGATAGAGGTGACACACATACATACACACAGATAGACAGACACACCGACTAGGTAATGGTGTCAATTGAAATTTATTGTTAATTATTTTAGTATATCAGGTGTTGTTGCTTGTGGTCAACACATTCTTCTTTTGCAATTCAATTAAATTAATAATGCATTGCTAACAGAAGTGACTTAAATGGCATTTAACCTAGGTGAATATTTAGTTTGTTAGGAATTGGAGAAATGTTTAAGCTTTCAATATTAAAGTTTAAAAGCGAACGTTTTGAAAGTAAAGCCAGCGTTGGCTATTGGTGCGGCATAGCTGCTGATGCAAATACCATCCTCCCATCTAAGAGGGCAATGGAAGTGACTGTTTCCACAATTACCAAAGTACCAGGCACTTATTCGACAACAGTAAAGATAGTCCTTGGGAGGATTAGTTTCAGTACATGGAACCAATTTTCTTACAATAGGACCTAAATTGTGGCTACTACAGCTTTAAAGGGTCTGGGTTCGAATCATGGCAAGAGCATTAGACCACCAACTTTATAAACCAATCGAATTATGATCTTCTTCTCAGATTTCCATTTATCAATTATTATCGGGAGATACTCAGATACTAAATGAAGATTAATAACCTCTTCCAGTGGGTTACTTCTGTTTTTTATTCGCAAGTTCATCCATATTGAAACAAATGGTGATTTTTTAAGAGCTATAGAAAAGTTTTTCAAAAAAAAACAGGTAAAAAGGAGTTAAGTTTGGCCGGACCGAACTTTGGATACCCATCACCTCGGGTATATAAAGGGTGATTTTTCTGAGGTTAGGATTTTCATGCATTAGTATTTGACAGATCACGTGGGATTTCAGACATGGTGTCAAAGAGAAATATGCTCAGTATGCTTTGACATTTCATCATGAATAGACTTACTAACGAGCAACGCTTGCAAATCATTGAATTTTATTACCAAAATCAGTGTTCGGTTCGAAATGTGTTCATTCACAACTCACCGGGCCAAATTTCGGCGACATTGGACAATAAATGTGGCTTTTATGGGCCCAAGACCCTAAATCGGAGAATCGGTCTATATGGCAGCTATATCCAAATCTCGACCGATCTGAGCTAAATTAAGGAAGGATGTCGAAGGGCTTAACACAACTCACTGTACCAAATTTCAGCAAAATCGGATAATAAATGTGGTGGGCCCAAAACCTTTAATTAGAGTTAGGTCTATATGGCAGCTATATCAAAATCTGAATGGATCTATGCCATATTGCAGAAATATGTCGAGGGGCCTAATTTTACTCACTATTTCAAATTTCGGTGAATTCGGACAATAAATGCGCCTTTATGGGACCAAAACCTTAAATAGAGGGATAGGTCAGGCTATGGCAGCTACATCCAAATCTGGACCGATCTGGGCCAAATTGAAGAAGGATGTCGAAGAGCCTAACACAACTCACTGTCCCAAATTTCGGCGAAATCGGACAATAAATGCGCTTTTTATGAGCCCAAAATATATAGTCAGAGTTCGGTCTATATGGCAGCTATATCCACATCTGGACCGATCGGGGACAAATTGAAGAAGGATGTCGAAGGGCTTAACACAACTCACTGTACCAAATTTCAGCAAAATCGGATAATAAATGTGGTGGGCCCAAAACCTTTAATTAGAGTTAGGTCTATATGGCAGCTATATCAAAATCTGAATGGATCTATGCCATATTGCAGAAATATGTCGAGGGGCCTAATTTTACTCACTATTTCAAATTTCGGTGAATTCGGACAATAAATGCGCCTTTATGGGACCAAAACCTTAAATAGAGGGATAGGTCAGGCTATGGCAGCTACATCCAAATCTGGACCGATCGGGGACAAATTGAAGAAGGATGTTGGAGGGCCTAACACAACTCGCTGTTCCAAATATGAGCAGAATCGGATAATAAATGTGGCATTTATGGGCCTAGGACCCTAAATCGGCGGATCGGTCTATATGGGGGCTATATCAAGATATAGTCCATCTTCCAACTTAACATGCTTATGGACAAAAAAAGAATCTGTGCAAAGTTTCAGCTCAATAACTCTATTTTTAAAGACTGTAGCGTGATTTCAACAGACAAAGGGACAGATGGACGGACATGTCTAGATCGTCTTAGATTTTTACGATATGTTGCAAACGGAATGATAAAATGAATATACCCCCATACTGCGGTGGTGGTTATAAAAAAGCACATAAAGTGCAGAAAAATGTATGAAATCTTTATTTGAATCGAGAATTTGAAAACTATTTCATGCAAATGTTGACCGTGACTGCGCCTCAAATGTTCCATCCGCTAAGTCCAATTTTGGCATACTCTTTCCAATATTTCGGCCGCGCAATGCTTCAATGTTGTCTTCCAATGCGTCCATTGAAGAGGACTTGTCTGTATGAGACATGAGCTTTAAAATAGCCCCAAAAATGGCTTAAAGGCGTTTGATCGCACGATCTAGGTGGCCAATTGACCGGTCCCGAACGTGATAGAAAATGTTCACCGAACTCGCCTCTCAATAAGTCCATTGTTACGCGTGCTATGTGGCATAAGGCACCGTCTTGTTGAAACTACATGTCATGCATGTCAAGCTCTTGCATTTTAGGCAAAAAAAAACTTTGATTATCATCTCAAGGTGGCGCTCAGAATTCACAGTTATGTTACGATTCCCATCATCTTTGAAGAAGTACGGTCCAATGATGCCACCAGCACATAAACCGCACCAAACGTATGTGGCATAAGGCACCGTCTTGTTGAAACCACATGTCATGCATGTCAAGCTCTTGCATTTTAGGCAAAAAAAAAACTTTGATTATCATCTCAAGGTGGCGCTCAGAATTCACAGTTATGTTACGATTCCCATCATCTTTGAAGAAGTACGGTCCAATGATGCCACCAGCACATAATCCGCACCAAACTGTGAATTTTTCTGGATGCATTGATAACTCTTGCAATGCTTCTGGCTGATCTGCACTCCAAAATCGACAATTCTGCTTATTAACGTACCCATTGAGCCAAAAATGAACTCCGATTAAACTGATCATAAAATGGAAGAAGCGCGTGATGAACTTTCTTAACAGAGCACGCAGTTTGATAATAAGTTTTAATAATTTGCAAGTGTTTTTATACCCTCCACCATATGATGGGGGGTATACTAATTTCGTCATTCTGTTTGTAACTACTCGAAATATTCGTCTAAGACCCCATAAAGTATTGTATATATATTCTTGATCGTAGCGACATTTATGTCGATCTAGCCATGTCCGTCCGTCTGTCCGTCCGTCTGTCTGTCTGTCTGTCTGTCGAAAACACGCTAACTTCCGAAGGAGTAAAGCTAACCGCTTGAAATTTTGCACAAATACTTTTGATTAGTGTAGGCCGGTTGGTATTGTAAATGGGCCATATCGGTCCATGTTTTGATATAGCTGCCATATAAACCGATCTTGGGTCTTGACTTCTTGAGCCTCTAGAGGGCGCAATTCTCATCCGATTTGACTGAAATTTTGCACATAGTGTTTTAGTATCACTTCTAACAACTGTGCTAAGTATGGTTCAAATCGGTTCATAACCTGGTATAGCTGTCATATAAACCGATCTTGGGTCTTGACGTCTTGAGCCTCTAGAGGGCGCAATTCTTATCCGATTTGACTGATAAGAACTGATACCGGTTCATAACCTGGTATAGCTGTCATATAAACCGATCTTGGGTCTTGACTTCTTGAGCCTCTAGAGGGCGCAATTCTTATCCGATGGGAATGAAATTTTGCACGACGTGTTTTGCTATAATATCCAAACACTGTGCCAAGTATGACTCAAATCGATCCATAACCTGATATAGCTGCCATATAAACCGATCTTGGGTCTTGACTTCTTGACCCTCTAGAGTGCGCAATTCTTATCCGATTGGAATGAAATTTTGCACGAAGTGTTTTGTTATTATATCCAACAACTGTGCCAAGTATGGTTCAAGTCGGTTCATAACCTGATATTGCTGCCATAAAGAGGGCGCAATTCTTATCCGATTTGACTGAAATTTTGCATGTAGTGTTTTGGTATTACTTCCAATAACTGCGCTAAGTATGGTTCAAATCCGCCCATGTTTTGATATAGCTAGCATGTAAACGGATCATGGGTCTTGACTTCTTGAGCCTCTAGAGGGCGCAATTCTTATGCACATAGTGTTCTAGTATCACTTCTAACAACTGTGTTAAGTATGGTTCAAATCGGTCCATAACCTGATATAGCTGCCATATAAACCGATCTTGGGTCTTGACTTCTTCAGCCTCTAGAGAGCGCAATTCTTACCCGATTGGAATGCAATTTTGCGCGACGTGTTTTGTTATGATATCCAACAACTGTGCTAAGTATGATTCAATTCGGTGCATAACTTGATTTAGCTGCCATATAAACCGATATGGGGTCCTGACTTCTTGAGCCACTAGAGGGCGCAGTTATTATCCAATTTGGCTGAAATTTTGTACAACGGTTTTTTTCATGAACTTTAACATACGTATCGAATATGGCATGAATCGGCTTATAGCCTAATACAACTTCCTATAGAAACCGATCTCTCTATTTTGCTTCTTCAGCCCCAAAAGTGCGCATTTCTTACTAGATTGAGCTAATATTTTACACAATGACTTCTATTACTATCTCCAATATTCAGTTCAATTATGGTCCGAAATGAGCCATAAATTGATATTGTTCCAATACTATAGCAATTCTTTTCTTTTATCCTTTGTTTGCCTAAAAAGAGATACCGTGGCAAGAGCTCTACAAATGCGGTCCATGGTGGAGGGTATATAAGATTCGGCCCGGCCGAATTTAGCACGCTTTTGCTTGTTTTTTTTGGTAAGACGATTCATGGTTAAATTATGGACCAAGCTGATGATGTTCGACAGTGAAAGAAAACACAATATGTGCATGAGCTGTTTAAACCAGTGTTGCCAAAAATATAATAGCTAAAAAAATCACCCTTTAGTAGCAAATATATCGACAATTGTAAGTTTTCTTTCTTTCCCTATTTTTCTAGGCATCGATCATCTTAGCAAATGGTCAGAATTTTCCAACAATTTTGTATTAAGCCACCCTATTTATCATAGTTTACACGAGTGTTTGGTACTTATTTCCATAAACCTACATTTCAAGCTTTTTAGCCAGGCCTAGCATCTACTGACAGCTGCTAGGCCAACTTTTTACAGATTTGTACAAAATTTTCTTGAATTTTATTAATACTTAAACTTATAAATAGAAAATGTTAAAATCCAAATTTACAAAAATGACATCACTGCCCACCTGCATCTCTGGTACTCTGAGCAACAATTCCGTCATCCAACAGAGGTTTAAACGGAGCATGGACATCAGGATCATAGGGAAATAATGATCTCAAATCGGGTATTTTACCATTGGTGGGTGAATCAAACCATTTTTTGTATTCTGGAGTTTCCTTCAAAGGATGTTTTCTATGGCGTTCTAATTTGACAGCGATATGGGAAAAGCCAGGAGTAGCATTGCGTATACCAAATGTCTGCTTGGGGCAAACATTTAAAAGATTCAACTGTTCTGGGAAACGACAAGACGATGAGTTAAGATTGGAAGAATGCCAAGCTCTCCAAAATTCTGAAGATTGAGTGATCATGCCATTGTCATAGCAATTTGAGGTGTACAGGGGATTCCACGAGGACATGGTGTTAGATGAGTCCAAAGACTTTGGTATGGTTGATGGGTTGGAAGTTGGGGTTCCTTCCAATTTGATGTTACCCAAGGTAAGCTTAGTTTGTTCCTGTGACCTAAAGGACTCATAAGAAATTATCTGCTTATGATGGCTGCCATTTACTTGGATGTGTTCTAGCTTTGCTTTTGATTCAATCGTCACATTGGAATTTGAGTTAACACCATTACACCCACTTTCCGGTCTTTTTTCGTTGAATCTCCTTTCATTTTTTTTCTCTGTTGTAGCTTCCAATTCATGAAATATAAAGGAATAGATTCCATCACGCCTCTCCAATTCCTTTAGCATAAGCTCATCAGAGCTAGGGTTAAAATCCAGTGACTCTTTGCTCTCAATGAAATTCATGGCAGCTAATTCATCTAAATTCCACAAAAACTTGATATGTCTATACATGAAGGAAGCTCACTCCAAACTGCAAAGCGATCAATGCGTAATGATCGAACTCCAAGCACTTGTTATGGGGAAATTCAATGGTAAAAAAAAACACTTTTTAAAGGGGAGACATTTGTTTACATCAACTTTAGGTATTGTTGGTAGTTCATAGAACTCGTTTAAATTCCTTGTACTCCAATGTCTGTTTAATGTCATCAATAGTTTATTTGACAACTTTTTCGTGTTAAAAAAGCCATCAATTTTTAATTTGAGCTACCACATAAACGAAACGTAGACTATCTCATGGCTGAGTGTTTGTAAACAAGGGGGATTATATCGATGTTTGACTCTCAAGCAATGAATGCAGTGATGTTCATGAAAGTGGCAGAGTTGCAAACGATTCGATTGTCTTGCTAACTTGGACAGGCGAACTATTTCTATAGTAGCCATTGCGGCAAATCATGGGAGGAGAACTATTGGGTTGCCCAAAAAGTAATTACGGATTTTTCATATAGTCGGCGTTGACAATTTTTTTTCACAGCTTGTGACTCTGTAATTGCATTCTTTCTTCTGTCAGTTATCAGCCGTTACTTTTAGCTTGCTTTAGAAAAAAAGTGTAAAAAAAAGTATATTTGATTAAAGTTCATTCTAAGTTTTATTAAAAATGCATTTACTTTCTTTTAAAAAATCCGCAATTACTTTTTGGGCAACCCATACATACCACAATCTGAATTAGACCAATAACTGAAAATGGACAGACAGATAGATACGAATCGAATTTTAATCTAACATTTTCTTATATATAACAAGTAAAAAGGCATTAAGTTCGGGCGGGCCGAACTTTGGATACCCATCACCTAGGGTGTATATGTAAACCCCCTTTCGCCACAGTCTGGTGAAAATTGTATAACTTAAGCACCCAAATTCGGCACGGACATAGAGTGATCTAATTCATATTCACACTGATGAATTTTGTATTTCAAATTTCAGCGAATTTGGATAAAAAATAAAGCTTTTATGGGCTTCAGACTCTTCATCGGCAGATCGCTCTGTATGGCAGCTATATCTAAATATAGTACGATGTGTACCATATATGGGTCGGATGTTAAGAGGCTTAAAACTGCGCACAATTCCAAATTTCAGCGAAGTCGGGTTATAAATAAAGCTTTTATGGGCTTCAGACCCTTTATCGGGAGATCGGTTTATATGACAGCTATATCTTAATATGGACCGATCTAATCCATATTTAGGTCAGATATCGGGAGGCTTAAAATAACCCACTGTTGCAAATTTCAGCGAAATAGGGTAATAAATAAAGCTTTTGTGTTCTTCAGACCCTTTACTGTCTATATGGTAGCTATATCTAAATATAGTCCGATCTGAACCATATTTGGGTCAGTCGGCGGGAGGCCTTAAAATACTCACAGTTTAAAATTTCAACAACATCGGATGAAAAATAAAGTTTTTATAGACATTAGACCCTTTATCGGAAACTCGGTCTATATGGTAGCTATATCTAAATATGGTCCGATTTGGCCCGTTCAAGAACTTATCTGTGCCAAATTTCAGCTCAATATCTCAATTTTTGAAGGCTGTAGAGTAATTACAACAAACACAAGGACATCGTTAAACCATCTTAGAATTTTACGACGATCCGAAATATATATATATATTGTACTTTGTAGGGCTGGAAATGAATATTTGGATGTGTTGAAAACGGAATGACCAAATTAATATACCCCCTATTCTATGGTGGTGGGTATAAAAATCAATTTGTATTCGGTTGTTTGTTTGTATGTTTGTCGGTTTGTTTGTTTTTTCCGTAAAGTCTTAAAAACGGCTGAACAGATTACTTTGAAATTTTCACAGATTGTGTATCGGAAGGTGTCGGAAGGGGAGCGGACCCTCCCCTTACTAAAAATAAAAGAGAACCGATCGGGACAATATGAGACTCAAATGAAAGGTATTCAGGAGTAGAGTATGATTCTCAAATTACTTTTTCACAGATTGTGTATCGGAAGAAGTCGAAAGGGGGCGGACTCTTTCCCCTTACCAAAAAAAAACGATCGGGACAATATGGGACTCAAATGGAAGGTATTCAGGATTAGAGTATGAATATCATATTACTTTGAATTTTTTACAGATGGTGCATCGGAAGGGGGGCGGACCCTCCCCCTTACCCCAAAAGTATTACCAAAAATAAAAGTGCTCCGATATTCAGAAGTAGAGTACGAATTTCATATTAAAAATTGGGTCCAAGTCACTGTGGGGTCGCCCCAACCCCAAAACTTCCTAACATAGGTTTATTGGACGATCATGGCAATATGGGACTCAAATGAAAGGTATTCGGGAGTAGAATGCGGATATGGGCAGATATGGATATGGGCCACCCGCTTTTTGTTGATATCAAAAAGCGGGCGGACCTCCCCATTACCCAAAAAATCAAATGAAAGGTATTGAAGAGTTGAATGCGAATATCGTATTAAAAATTGGTTACAATTACCCAGGAATTCTACCTAAGCCCAAAACTCCTCCAAGCAGACAAATTGAACGTTCATATCAATATGGGGCTCAAATGAAAGGTATTTGGGAGTAGATTACGTATGCCAGATTGAAGTATAGGGAGATTGAAGTATATGGAGATTGAAGTATAGAGAGTCACATCAAACCCCCAAAAACGCCCCCAAATGGGCATATTAACCAATTGTGACATGGTTTGTTTGTTTGTTCCGTAGACTCAAAAACGGCTGAACCGATTTTCTTAAAATTTGCAGAGATTGTGTAGGTTGGTCTGGAAGGAAACATAGGCTATATAAATTTTTGATATCGGATGTGGGCGTATCCTCGCCCATTACCCAACAACACCACTTAAGATTAAAAGTTGGCCGATAGGACCTGTTGTAGACGCACTTATCCACCGATCTTTTTAAAAATTTTAACAGCAATTTCCTATATGACTCCTACAGTACGAGTATGTACGTATTTTGGTTAAAATTCTACATTTCAAATTTAAACAAATTTTAATTTCGACCACTTATTTTAGTATGTGCTATATAATTGCCCACCACTGTTAACACAAAATAAACCCAAAATTTATTGCATTTTTTTTCGGTTAAATCAAAACGGCAATTTGTTTGTTTATGTTTGTGGTGTGTGGTTTCGATGCGATGCCAAAAGGGGACAAAAACAATTACAAGACAATTATCCAAATTATTTTATAATTTATTTCAACAACATTATCCACT
This sequence comes from Stomoxys calcitrans, assembly GCF_963082655.1. NCBI lineage: Eukaryota > Metazoa > Arthropoda > Insecta > Diptera > Muscidae > Stomoxys > Stomoxys calcitrans. The sequence goes on along the minus strand of NC_081555.1, from coordinate 171,914,562 downwards.
CGCTCAATACACCCACTCTCACACACACACGCATACATATTGCCCTAATGAAAATCTCTGCCTATAAAACATTATTTTGTGGTCTTAACAGAGATGTTTGATTGTTATATATGAGAACGAGAATGAAATGCATGAGGGCCCAAAAGTGTGGGCGTGTCACAGCACCACACAGCACAGAGGAGAGCAGCACATTAAGGACCGATTAATTGTTAATCATCAAACCTTAAATGTTATTGTGCTGTTTATGTGAAAGCTGTCGAAAAGTAATGGCCTTACATTAAGTGTTGCCTTTTTATAAACGGAAATGCTGAAAATAATGATATTGAGATGACAAAATATGCAAGGATAAATCAAAGAGCATATGGTTATGATAAATAGCATGGGAGAAAGGATAAGGGAGAGGGGGAAAAGTAGGTAGGATAAATGTAAGAAGTATTTACCTATTTGTAGGCAGTTCTTAACAGGGGCGAGCTCTTGAGCAGTTATTATTTAATTGTTTATAGACTTTTATATCAAGGTGTTCTATTTTTTTTCTCCCCAAACAGTAAATTCAGAAGCATTTTTCTTCTCTCAATTCCTGTTTTCAATTTTCTCTCCTTTGCACCTTTCATCGCTATGCTGATAATGATTGGAACGTTGGAACAATGGCAAGTCCCCTGACAATGGATAATACACTTTGAATATTTAATTATCTCAGTAATTATTTTCTTCCATGCCATCCATCCATACTTCATGATGGTGCGGACACCAATGGTCAGAAGCAAAAAAGAAAAATTAGAAATTCTTAAGGCTTTTAGCGTAAGCGTGAAATTAAAAAAATAAAAATTACACTTTATGCCTTACACTTATGCCTGGTTGAAAAGGGGAGTTCAAGGCTGTGCAGCATATTTTTCTTGCCTGCTTCACTCTGCTTCAGTTGCCAGTTCCATGGTCCATGGTGTCAGCCTAAGTTAGTCTTGAACAATTTTCTCAATTACTCTTTGGCATGGCATTTCGTTCACGTAAGACTTAAATTCAAACGAGTAGTAAGTCAATCTGGCTGTGCATGTGTATTGGTGGTAGCCTATGTATGACCATGTTGAAGTGTTGTGTTTGTCTTGGGCTTACTTATCCTACGGCTGTCCATAATCCTTCGAAATCAAGTGTCTGATTAAATGTTAACACCTAAGCGCAGCTGCCTTTGACAAATGATAAATTAATGATGACTTCGTTACTCTGCTTTAGGTTGACTGTCACTGGCAGCACAAGACAGGCTGTTGCAAATGGACTGGCCTAAGTTTAATGTTAGGGGCAAAAGGGTGATTAGAAAAATATATGTAAAATTTTGGATTTCTTAAATATATATTTTGGTGTTCTTAAATATAAGGATGAGAAGTGCTTATTAGGGGAGGAATGGCACCTCAGACATTTCGACTCAAATAAGCCCATCAAATTCGTGCTCCACTCCCAAATCCTTTTAATTTGAGCCCCATATTGACATGATCGGTAAATATGACCCATTTGGACATGGTCGGTAAATATGTCCCAATTGACCAAAAATTTAATTTTTCACTTCGTTAACTTAAAATGGCCATACCTCCTTAACTAAGCCTCCTAGAGCAAAAGTAAGGTTAAATCGTGATCACTTCCAAAAATTCTAAATTTTCACGAAAATCGACCAAAAAGTGAATTTTTCATTTCGTAAACTTAAAATGGTCATATCTCCTTAACTAAGCCTCCTAGAGCAAAAGTAAGATTAGTTCGTGATCACTTCCAAAAATTCTACTTTTTCATGAAAATCGAATAAAAAAGTGAATTTTTCACTTCGTAAACTTAAAATGGTCATATCTCCTTAACTAAGCCTCCTAGAGCAAAAGTAAGGTTAATTGGTGATCACTTCCAAAAATTCCAAATTTTCATAAAAATCTACCAAAAAGTGAATTTTTTACTTCGTAAACTTAAAATGGTCACATCTCCTTAACTAAGCCTCCTAGAGTAAAAGTAAGGTTAGTTCGTGATCACTTCCAAAAATTCTAGTTTTTCATGAAAATCGACCAAAAAGTGAATTTTTACCTTGTAAATTTAAAATGGCCATATCTCCTAAACTAAGCCTCCTACAGCAAAGGAAAGGTTAATTGGTGATCACTTCCAAAAATTCTAAATTTTCATGAAAATCCACCAAAAAGTGGATTTTTCATTTCTTAAACCTCAAATGGTCATATCTCCTTAACGAAGCCTCCTAGATCAAAAGTAAGGTTAATTCGTGATCACTTCCAAAAATTCTAAATTTTCATGAAAATCAATCAAACTTAAAATGGCTATAACTCCTTAACTAAGCCTCCTAGAGCAAAAGTAAGGTTAATTCGTGATCAATTCCAAAATTTTAAAACTTTCATGGAAACCGACAATTTTAAACTTTCAATTCGCACAATTAAAATGGCCTTATTTCGTAAACTGAGCCTCCTAGAGGAATTCAAAAATAGTCTTTTTACCATTTTTTTTTAGGTTTCCTCTGACATTTATATTTAAAATATTTTCAGAGAAAAATTTTTGGTTCGTTAGAAAGATTTCATTGTCTGTTTATTTTACCCAAAATCCCCGGAGTAGTACAAAATAACCCGAAAAGTAATTTTTTTTAATGGTGCAAAGAATCTTAATCAAAAATGACCACTTCACATTTTAATTTTATGAAAACGAAAATCAATTTGAGCGTAAGTTACAAAAACCTAAAAAAAAAACTTCAGTTCAGCTTCCCTTTGCCTTTCATTTAGCCTCATATATTGTCCAAGAATACCTCGGAAATTGTCAGCAACTGCGTTGAGAAACTTTACCAACAAATGCCCAATAAATTCAAAAATAATTTGCAACAATTCAGAATTGCCTCGGCGCGCAAAGAGCATACGGCTCCAGTTCGTCTTCTCAAGGAGCAGCAAGAGAAGGAAAGATTAAAAGAAAAATCTGAGACACAGCCACGTTTCAAAAGGAATACTCCCTCTAACAACGATGAAGCGCTGCTGCTCAAATCCATAATGCATGCCAGCCGTAGACGCTTGCTGGGCTATAGCCAGGAGACGAAAAAGAAACTTTTGAAACCTGCGACCTATAAAATCTATGATAAACGTCGCTTTGGATCCAGTGCCAGCAGCTCAAGTGCAAGCTTTCTTAGACATTCAGTTTCTGGTACAGAAAAACAACATCTAAGGCAATTGGGATTGCCACATGCCTTGAGGCAATTGAAAAAATCCTATGCCATGATCCATGGCAAGGCCAGGGATTCTTTGAATCCCGTGGTGGTGCCACAACCTAAGCGTGAGCAGCACATGACTCAAAGAAGCTTTGCTGCAAACTTCTCCATTAAGCCTTTATATGCCTTATCCAGTCTACAAGGTGACCTAATGATGATCGATGAGCTGCTGAGAAAACCCAAAATTCAAGCTCGAGAATCTTTGGGGAATTATTCCCTAGGTGTAGATTATCCACCTCACCCTCAGCAGCCTCAATACCGCAATGAACAAATTGTGGCCCAAACCATACTGAAACAACAAAACAAAAATTTACCAAAGCCTTTGGGAAAACCTTTATCTCCGCAGGTAATGTCACCTTTACCCCCACAACCCCCATCACAATTCAAAGGCTATGGCAAAAGGCTAAGATTAACAAATCCTACCAACAGCCCTAGAGAACACTGGAAGTGGACTGCTAAAACTACTCGTCCAACCATATCTCCCAATGAGAGGCTAATCAAGGCCAAACGCAAACCTCTGGCCGATATTCAAAGACCTCAGGTGCCTGATTTCTGGAGACGCCATCAATTTTTCCCCCTTATAGGCCATTATTATGGAGAGGTAGAGTCTTCTGCACCAGCAGCACCGGTGAAATTACAAAAACCCTACAAAATCAATGGGCGTATAGCGAACTTGGCATATGAAGGCTACTTAAATAACTGACCATATCAGCATCTAGAGGGGCCAAGAGACTCACAATTCCTATACCTTGTGATTCCATTACTGCCCACTACCCATCATGGACCATCTGTCTAAGTGTCGCTCCATCCCATTCCCATTCTACCTTCCGCCCTTCCACATTTTGTTAGACGATAATGTTTTGTGTATTTATCGACATACATATGAGTTTTGATTTTGAAAAAGTTTTTCTTTCCTCTACCAAAACTACAAATGCTGATGTATGACACAACATTTGTCGCATCATCTGGAAAACATGTTTCCCACTCTCCCTTAACTGGATCATTCGCAAACCTACCTACAATCGCCCTCCCCGAGAATGTCTGAGCATGGCGAAATGGTCTTTTATAAGTCCTGACAAAGCGTTGTCTTTGATGTGCAATTTCAGTGTCCTCTGTGTGACAATTGTGGAGCATTCTACGCATAGCAGTTCCCTCTTGGATAGATGAATGAATGGATCGATAGATAGATGGATGGACGGATGAATAGATGGATGATGTGTGAATGAAGAATTGATGTTTGTGTGATTACAATGTGATGTCATAAAAGTTATCGGTTTATTATTTGTTTGAATTACATTTGTGCATATGGCTGTGAATATATGATTGTCCTGTTGACACATGGCACAGTGGGTTCCCCATCAAATATTTATATATTTGTATGTTTTTTGTGTGTTTTCTTTAATATTTGCTAGTCTTCATTGCTCTTTGCGGATAACCATCTTTAAGGGGGTGTCATAAATGACCTCAATGGTGGCAAATGAATGTATTATGGCCCTATAAAAAGATAAAATCCGTGTAAGGGGAAGAGACGGTGTCAACGGAAGAAATGATTGTAATAAGAAAAGTTGGCTGGAAAGTAAAAATCATCCCAAAGTTCTTCAAAATAAACAAAAGTAAAAAAGAAGATGCAATAAATTAAAACATAATAAAACCAGTAAGGAAAGCCAAAAGTCGGGCGGTTCCAACTTTTTAATGCCCTACACCTACCCTATTTCCACAAAAGGGGGCTACAGCTAATTCTGAACCAATTTTAATGGACCTTGGCGGATCAATCCAGATAGATTATAATAAATCTGAACCGATTTTGACCAAATTTTATGGATATTGTGGAATTCGTCGAGGAAAGCGTTGTACAACATTTTGGGAAGGTTGGTCAATAAATTAGTTTGTACTGGGTCTAGGAGTGAAAATCGGGCTATATATATTTGAGAGCTATATCTAAATCTGAACCGATTTCTATGAAATTCACCAATAAAAAAGTCCTTCCTGCCAAATTTTGAGAGAATCGATTAACAAATGACCATTTTATTGATGTATTAATGCAAATCGAACGAACATATATATGAAAGCTATATCTAAATCTGAACCGATTTTTATGAAATTCACCAGTAATATTGGGAGTCATAAGGAAATCCTTCCTGCCAAATTTCGAGAGAATCGGTTAACAAATGACCATTTTATTGCTGTATTACTCCAAATCGGACGAACATATATATGGGAGCTATACCCAAATCTGAACCGATTTTGTTGAAATTTACCAGTAATATTGAGAATCATAAGAACATCTTTTTTGTCGAATTTCAAGAGAGTCGGCTAACAAATGACCATTTTATTGCTGCATTACTCCAAATCGGACGAACATATATATGGAAGCTATATCCAAATCTGAACCGATTTTTATGAAATTCACCAATAATATTGAGAGTCATAAGAAAATCCTTCCTGCCAAATTTCAGGAGAATCGGTTAACAAATTACCATTTTATTGCTGTATTACTCCAAATCGGACGAACATATATATGGGAGCTATATCCAAATCTGAACCGATTTTTATAAAATTCACCAGTAATATCGAGAACCATAAAAAATTCTTCCTGCCAAATTTTCAGAGAATCGAATAACAAATGACCATTTTAATGCATAATTACTGCAAATCGGACGAACATATTTATGGAAGCTATATCCAAATCTGAACCGATTTTTTTCCAATTTCAATAGGCTTCGTCTCTAGGCCGAAAAACATGCCCATACCAAATTTGAAGACGATCGGATGAAAATTGCGGCCTGTAGTTTGTACACAAATTAACATGGACAGACAGACGGACAGACAGACAGACGGACGGACAGACAAACAGATGAAATATGAAATGCATCATTTTTGAACCAGGGATTTGGAGCGGAGTGGTTGTTAATCTCAAAATCCACTGCACTCCTTGCAGATCTCGATGTAAATAAATCCTCTGATCCGGATGGTATATCGTCACTTTTTATGCAAGTGTTCTTCGACGCTCGCTCGTCCTTTACGCAATCTCTTCAAACTTGCTTACCGTGCGGGTGTTTTCTCGGCGCGTTGGAAGATTGCGAACGTGCAAACTCCATGGATTTGTATACCCACCACCATAGCAAAGGAGGTATATTAATTTAGATTGTCGTTAAATTCTAACACAAATTAAAGATGTGTGTCTGTCCGTCCGTTGTAATCACGCTACAGCCTTCAAAAATTGAGATATTGAACTAAAGTTCGACAAAGATTCGTATTTTCTCTAAATATAGGTTAAGATACAGCGAGGGAGTTCGGGAAGATCCAGAGATTGGCTTGCGTCGTGGTAACAGGGGCCCTGAGATCCGCAGCGCATGCAGGCCTGCTGCCATTGCCCATTGAGGCCTATATTCGGAACTGCGCCGCCAGGGTCGCGCTTAGGCTGCGGGAGCTCGACATGCTGAAGGTTGAGGCCACAGTTCGATTCTGGGTGTTATGGATGCGGAGTGTAGACTGAGAAGGATCTCCGACTACCTGGCACCAGTGCGACTGAAGTGAGGGCATTCACGATTCGATTTCGTGGGAGGGATGAATGGAGGGCGAATGATGTACTTGAGGAGGATGAGACCTCGATCTACACCGATGACTCCAAGATAGAGTCAGGGACAGGATTGGGGGTCTACTGTGACACACTCAATATCGGTATGTCTCTAAAAGTACCGGACGAGTGTACGATCATTCAGGCAGAGGTCTGTTCCGCTGCAGTGGCCGCAAGGGAAATTCTGGTAAGGGTTTTACCGCCTTCGAAACTCAGAATCTATATAGACAGTATATCAGAGCTCAAGGCCTTGGAGTCAAGCTAGGTTGTGGTCGCTGTCATTGGTTCCTGGGCATGACGGGATTCCAGGAAATGTGAGGGCGGACGAGTGCGAAAGGAGGCGTTCGTCTGCACCGGGCGGGCCAGTCACCCGTCTTGCCCATGTGCCATTTGCCGAGCTACTGAACATCGGCGAGATGTGACTCAGTGGATGGTTACCAAACTGTAAAGGCGCCCTGGCCTGTCATCGACTGGATGTAGAAGAGAGTTGCTGGCGTTCGATAGGAGGACGAGAAAGTACCTTAATAGGGGTCATAATCGTGCACTGTGCCATAGGCCACATTGTGGCGCTCATGGGAATACCGCACAATGACTTCTGTAGGAGTTGCTTCGATGAGGATGAAAAGGAGACTATTGACCGCTTGCTGTGTTCATGTCCGGGTCTGCAGGAACATAGTCTCTCCTTTCTGGGGAGCGGTTTCTTCTGTAATCTGGGTGAACTTGCAAACGTACCTCTGATAGATCTCCAGAGATTTGTTGAAGCAACAGGATGGATACGACGGGGGGTACCGGCGGTGTAGGCACATCCGTGCTTGCGTGCGGATGGGCGTTTCTTCACCCCCCACTCGGGTTCTCCATTCCTCCTGTTTTACTTTTATTCGTGTATAACCTCTAGTCCGGGGTCTCACATCTTCTTTCTCTTCCCTTTTTTCTAGGGTATCACAATGGGCTGGCCTCCGAGTGAACTCACCTGTGATGGGCAACCTAACCTAAGATACAGTCATAAATACCAATCTCACGGTTTAGGGTCTTAAGTTCATAAAAGCCGCATTTATTATCCGATTTCGTTATAATTTTGAACAGCTGTTGTACTAAGGCCCCGATATTCAAACCGAAAATGGTCCATACCCTTAAAAGACCTTCTTTCCTAATACGCTGAAATTTAGAGCAGTGTGTTGGACTAGATTTCTCTTTGTCCGAATCAAATTTGGTAGAGATCGGACCACACTTCGATATAAAGGGTAGGGATCCTAAGGGCCCTAACTACTCATTGTAACAAATTTCCTCGAAATCGGGTAATAAATGCACATTTTATGGACCAAAGACCTTAAGTTTAGAGATCGGTATATATGGCAGCTGTATCCAAATATAGATCGATCTCGTTCGTATTCAATGCGGAGGGGCCTAAGACAACTAACTGTCCCAAATTTTAGTGAAATCCGATAATAAATGAAATGGCTTTAATGGGCGTAAGACATCAAGACATCGTTCAAAGTAGTAGTTGTGCGAAACTCCCATAAGGCCTATCGCACAATGGCCGGTTATGACTCCTGTAAACATACTCAGTGACCCCTTGACAAGGTCCAGCAACTCCCTCGTCCTCTTCCGGTAGACAGGTGACCAGGGTGTCCTGGTAATCTGACATCCATGCACAGACTCCAACCTCGCTATTGCCTCCGCACTGGCCATCGCCTCTCAAGACCGGCCACTAGGTCTGCTTACCATGGAGGAACCCTTCCTGGCATACTTGTTCCTGGCAGAGATGCACTGGCCCCACTCCGCCCCCTCGGGCAGGGAGATGACGAGAGATTACAAATACAAGAAAAATAGGAATAGGAGAGGGAGCAAGCGCTAACCCATCACGCCAACACGCGAGTGCTTGCCCGGAGGGAAACCCACACTCACTCATACACTCGCCAAGTGCCAAGCATTGATGCTGTCCTTCGTCGAATCTTATACACGTATATGAGAAGAATCTCCAGTTCGCCGAGATTGGAGAAGAACCGCCTCCTTAGGATGGAAAGCCTTTACCCCTGTAGACCCGGACATGAAGAGATAAGGTGTCCTATCGCCTCCTCCTCATTATCATCAATACATCGTTCAAAGTAGTAGTTGTGCGGGACTTCCATTCACCATATGATGTATCGCACAATGACCGGTTGTGACTCCTGTAAACGTACTCACTAACCCCTTAATAAGGACCAGCAACTCCCACGTCCTCTTCCGGTCAACAGGTGACCAGGGTGTCCTTGGCAATCTGACATCCATGCACAGACTCCCACCTTGCCATCGCCTGCGCACTGGCCATATCCTCTACTATGTTTATTAGTTCGACAAAAGGCATGTGTTCAAGCCCGGCCATAAGGTCTGCTAGCCATGGAGGATCCCCTCCTGGCATACTTGTCCGTGGCAGGTCCATCCTCCGAATCTCCATTGCAGCCAACGATATGGCACAGACTTCGGCCTGAAAGATAATACAACAATATAACTGACATACCGATGTCGAGTGTCTCCGAGTAAACCCCCTGTCCCATCCCTGACTCCACTCCAGCCGTCAGTGAACACCGAGGTCTCATCCAACGCAAACACAGCATCCTCCTCCCACTTCTCCCTTCCGGGGAAGCAAATCTGGGACAACCTCTACCAAATCGGTCTAGGACAGACGGACTGAGGGAAATGGCTACATCGTCTTAGATTTTTACAATGATGAAGACTACGGAATGACCAAAGGTCCATATTTAGATATAGCTGCCATATAGACCGATCTCACGATAAAGGGTCTGAAGCCCATAAAAGCTTCATTTATTACCCGATGAAATTTAAAACAGTGGATTATTTTAAGCCTCCCGACATCTGACTTAAATATGGTTCAGATCGGACTTTATTTAGATATAGTTGCCATATAGACCGATCTCCCGATAAAGGGCCTGGAGACCATAAAAGCATTATTTTTTATCCGATTTCGGTGAAATTTGCAACTGTGGATTATTTAAGGCCTCCCGATATCTGACTTAAATATGTTTCAGATTGGACTATATTTAGATATAGTTGCCATATAGACCGATCTCCTGATAAAGGGCCTGAAGACCATAAAAGCTTTATTTTTTATCCGATTTCACTGAAATTTGGAATGTTGCGCAGTTTTAAGCCTCCCAACATCTGATCTAAATATGGTACTGATCGGACTATATTTAGATATAGCTGTCATATAGACCGATCGCCCGATAAAGGGTCTGATGCCCATAAAAGCTTAATATTTTAACCGATCTTTCTAAAATTTAAAACAGTGAGTTATTTTTAGCCTCCTGACATCCGACCTAAATATGGTTCAGATTGGACTATATTTAGATATAACTGTCATATAGACCGATCTGCCGATAAGGGGTCTGAAGCCAATAAAAGCTTTATTTATTACCCGATTTCGCTGAAATTTGAAACTGTGAGTAGGTTAAGACCTTCCAACATCGGACCTAAATATGGTTTTGATCGAACTATATTTAGATATAGCTGCCATATAGACCGATCTGACGATAAGGGGTCTGAAGCCCATAAAAGTTTTATTTATTACCCAATTTCGCTGAAATTTAAAACAGTGAGTTTTTCCGAGCCTCACTATATCCGACCATAATATGGTTCAAATATATTATGCCACTCAATGTCAGTGTCGAATTCGGGTGCTTAAGTCCAATTTTTACCGGATTATGATGAAATGGTGTTAACATATATACCCAAAGTGGTGGGTATCCAAAGTTCGGCCCGGCCAAACTTAATTCGTTTTTTACTTGTTTCCTTTACTAGAGTTTTACTGGCTAACTCCCCAAAGATATTCAATCCGTTCTTTACCCCGTTGACATGTCGAACAAACAAAATGCATGTAAATTATATACAACTTTGTAGCAAAAAGAGAATGTGTGAGAAACCCCCTTCCAAGCTATTTGCTTTCTTACTCAGACTCTCCCACAGGGACTATAAATGATAAAATATTTTGAATCGCTTGTAGTTCGTTGCAGCTTCAATTATGCTTCTTTGTAATTGGGCTGAAAAAACCCGATAAAGAAAGTCGTGAGCTCGTGTTGGTAAACAAAGTGAGAAGATGAACTGGCACTTGTGAATACAAAGTGAACATGATGTACGACAAGAATAATTACGGCCAAAAAGAACAAATTATTACAAAAAGGATACACACACATACTGACAGACAGACATGCAGACAAACAGATTTGAAAACATACGCACAATTAATCTCTCATATCATTTATGGGCACAACATCATACATTTCCCAAACGCTAACACATATCACATAAACAATAGGGGCAGATGCTCTCTCTCTATCTCTCTCTGAATCTTAGTTAAAGATTACTACATTTAGTCTTAGTCAGAAAACATTCAAACGAATTGTTTAAAAAGATTTGCTGCGATTTGCAAAGAAAACAACGTCTGTCTATTATTTTCCTAGCATGTCCCAAGTTCAAAGTTGTCATTCGAAATGAAAACTGTTTATACGATAAGGAAATAATGTGACAAAAAATACATATCTTCCGATTTTATAACGGATAACGGATTAAATCTTCTCTATAACGTTTTTTTTTTTTTTTTGGTTTCGAAAAGGTAAACCGAGTATTTGCGGAAATGAAAAAAGGGAAAGAGGGATAGAGATAGACAGCCTTTAGTCTATCTCTCTTTCCCTCGCTCTCTTCCACTCTCCTCCGGTCCTTTGTTTTTTGTTATTTAACTATCATTTCAATTGATTTATTACCTTTGGCTAGCCATTAATCGCTGAATAGTTGCATTTAACCATGAATCCTGAACCGAATAACCACAATTTGTGTGTTTTTTGCTATTCAATGTCCTTAACCAAAGAACCAATCTGTTGGAGATTATAATATTTTGTACGAATTACCATGGGCTCAGATTTAAATTCAAACCCACATCAAACCAAAAACCACTTTGCTATGGATTGTTGTGGGAGTTTCCCATTCCATTAGGATGGGGGGGAGGGGTGTGTTTTACCAATCAGATATTCATATAAATAAAATTGTTGTTTTATTTCAAGTTTTATGCTGAATATAATACACACACATACATTCTTAGATCTGCTGTTTATATATATAACAAGTTAGAGGGTGCTAAGTTCGGCCGGGCCGAATCTTATATACCCTCCACCATGGATCACATTTGTCGAGTTCTATGCGCAGTATCTTTTTTTAGGCAAACAAAGAATGTTGAATAATAGCTATATCAAGTTATAGTCCGATTCGGACCATAAATGAATGCTGAACATTGTAGAAGTCATCAATATTTCAAGTCAAGTAATATTTCCGTTCATTCGGATAAGAATTGCGCCTTGTAGGGGCTCAAGAAACAAAATCGGGAAATCGGTTTATATCGGAGCTGTAGCAAGCTATTGATCAATTCAGACCATATAAGAAACGTATGTTGAAGGTCATGAGAGAAGCCGTTGTACATAATTTCTTCCAAATCGGATGAGAATTGCGCTCTCTAGAGGCTCAAAAAGTCAAGATCCCAGATCGGTTTATGTGGCAGCTATATCAGTTTATGTGCCGAGATGCGCCATACTTAGCACAGTTATTGGAAGACATAACAAAACACATCATGCAAATTTTAGCCAAATCGGATGAGAATTGCGCCTTCTAGAGGCTCAAAAAGTCAAGATCCCAGATCGGTTTATGTGGCAGCTATATCAGGTTATGTGCCGATTTGAACCATACTTAGCACAGTTATTGGAAGACATAACAAAACACCTCATGCTAAATTTCAGTTCAATCGGACGAGAATAGCGCCCTCTAGAGGCTCAAGAAGTCAAGACCCAAGATCTGTTTATATGGCAGCCATATCAAAACATGGACCGATTTGGCCCATTTACAATCTAATCCGACCTACACTAATAAAAAGTATTTGTGCAAAATTGCAAGCGGCTAGCTTTACTCCTTCGAAAGTTAGCGTGCTTTCGATAGACAGATGGACGGAGGGACATGGCTAGATCGTCGTAAAATGACATGACGATCAAGAATATATATACTTTATGGGGTCTCCGACGCATATTTCTAGGTGTTACAAACAGAATGACGAAATTATTCCAGAGAAAATATTCCAGAGTCTGGCTAGAGGACTTATAAGAAATTGTACAATCAAAAACCATTAAGTTCAATCGGGTTCCAAACTTCCATACTCACCACAGACTAATATTTTTTTACCCACCATCAAAGGATGGGTATATCCAAAATATCCATTTCCGACCCTATAAAGTATATATTCTTGATCGTCGTAAAAATCCAAGACAATATAGCCATGTCCGTCCGTCTGACTGTTGAAATTACGCAAATGCAAATTTTGCGGATGAACATTCCATTAAGAAACAGGAACAAACTTCTGACATATCAATGAGTGCAGTCCTTTCTATAGACGTCCTTTTTATAGCCGAGTCCGAACGGCGTGCTGCAATGCGACACCTCTTTGGAGAGAAGTTTTACATGGCATAGTACCTCACAAATGTTGCCAACATTAGGAGAGGAAAACCACCGTTGAAAATTTTTTTCTGATGTTCTCGTCAGGATTCCAACCCAGACGTTCAGCGTCATAGGCGGACATGCTAACCTTTGCGGTGGCTTCTGTTGAAATTACGCTACAATCTTTAAAAATTGAGATATTGAGCTGAAATTTTACACAGATTCTTTTTTTGTTCATAGGCAGGTTAATTTCGAAGAAGGGCTATATCGGACTATTTCTTTATAAAGTGCCCATATAGACCGATCCGCCGATATAAGATTTTAGGCCAATAAAAGCCACATTTATTATCCGATTTTGCTGAAATTTGCGTCAGAGAGTTGCGTTAGACCACTAGACATCCTTCTATAATTTGGCTCCGATCTGTCAAGATTTGCATATAGCTGTCATATAGACCGATCTCTTGATTTAAGGTCTTGGGCCCAAAAAGGCTCATTTATTGTCCTATGTCGCCGAAATTTGGAACAGTGAGTTGTGTTAGACCTCTCGACATCTTTCTGCAATTTGGCCTAGATCGGTCCAGATTTGGATATAGACCGATCTCTCGATTAAAGGTTTTCTGCAATTTGGCTCAGATCGGTCCGGATTTGGAGATAGCTGCCATATAGACCGATCTCTCGATTTATGGTCTTGGACCCATAATAAGCCCTTTTATTGTCCAAAGTCACCGAAATTTGGGACAGTGTGTTGTGTTAGGCCCTTCGACTGCCCTCCTGAATTTGGCCGAGATCGTTTCAGATTTGGATATAGCTGCCATATAGACCGATCTCTCGATTTAAGGTTTTGAACCCATAAAAGGCGCATTTATAAACCGATTTCGCTGACATTTGACACAGTGACTTATGTTAGGCTTTTCGACATCCGTGTCGTATATGGTTTAGATCGGTCTATATTTGGATGTAGCTACCAAAAAGTCCAATATTTTGTTCTACAAAATTGAACAATGACTTGTACAATGTCCGTGCCGAATTTAGTCGAAATCGGATCATATTTCGATGTAGATGCTATGGGTGCATAAATTATGCATTTTTCACTAGTTTATGATGAAAGGCGGCCGAACGTAATGCCATTTTTACTTGTTTAATAAAGTTTTGTCGACATCCCATGAACATTGAAGCAGAATACTAACAGTACCAAATTTCAACAAAATCGGGAAACAAATGTTTGTTTTATGGATCCGAAAGCTTAAATAGCTAGATGGGTGGGTATGGAAGCTAAATGCAAATATGGTCGGGTCTGGCCAATACTTGCCAAAGACATCGAGGAGTCTGTTCTAACTACAGTATCAAAATTTAGAAAAATTGAAATCAAAGCCCATTCATCGGTCTATATGGCAGCATATCCACACCCGGGAACAGCATCAAGCCACCTTTCAAATAAGTGCAAATAGTGTACATGCAGCGAATGTCAAGCGAACACCTTATACTAGCAATCGTTGTTGACGCTACGACTTTCAACAACCAAAACATAAAATACTCCCTTAAATTCATTGAGCCATTGTAAGTTTTTTTTGCAGATGGGTATAAAATGATTGCTGGCAGTATTTTACATTTTGAGCAATACTCACGAGGGCTCACATTGACCTAACTGAATAGAAGACACACACACACAGCTACTGTTCAAAGTTATGAGAGCTGAAATTAATTTGGAAGTAAGTCTGTCACTTTTGTACAGACAGAGATAGGCAGCATGTACGTCACTAAGAAAAGCAATTCTGATACAAAAATTAAAATGTAAATGCAAAGAAAACAACGGAGTGTATCTATGCCGATCAACCAAACTTGATGTCTCTTTGCTCTGCTTGCTTTGGCTTCCTATGGCACTCATCTGTGGTGTGGTGTTCGTGTACAAACAACACACGATGTCCATCGACCAAATTAACAATCACATCCACTGAACGATTACTAAAACGTTCGCGCATCTCTCACTCTATTGTATTTGTGCGTGTGTTTCTACCCAACTTTGGTTTTATGTGGCATGCGATACAGACAATTGCTTCGGCCAAAGTGGCTATTGAGTGCCAAATTTTGGGTCTCATGCAATTCTATGATCCGCACACATTCCGATCTGGAATAAAAACGGCTTGGATGACGAATGCATATACTGACCCCGACACATCAGGTTGAATTTTCATCATCCAGAGGTACTGCGCTATCAAAATGAGCCTCTCGACCAGGGGGTCAAAAAAGCCTTTATGGGGAAATGGTGGTCAAAGTGATGAATAGCTACCGAGTAAATGCCTTGCTGGCAGACCATCAACCGCCCACAGCAACCGTGATTAAGAAACTAAACTAAACTTTCTAACAAGGCCTTATTCGAAAGGGCCTAGCCATCATTCACCCCAAAGGGCTTTAAGAAATTTTCTTAAATTTAACATTTGTCGACATGTGTGAGATTAAAAGTGAAGGACAAAACACTTCTACCCCACAAAAAAAATAGAAAACAAAACGACACATAGAACTGGTAAACTAATTTGGGATGTGCATAATTTATCATGAGGCATTAGTTGGACTCAAGAAGACGACGAAAAAACACCAGCATCAGCATCAACAATAAAGACAAGCTAAAAAGCACAATAGAAAAGCGCCCATCAAAATGAGACACTCATCAGCACCTAGCAGAGGATATTGGGTGTCGTTGAATAACTTTGGTTCAGACACTGAATGGAAATTATGCCCAACATGATGATGATGATGATGATGATGAAGTGTCTAAGAGATACGTTACAGAGACAAGCAAGCCATCATGCATGTTTGCACGCTTCAGCTAAGTGTTCCTTAAGGATACCACATAGCCACATACTCTTACACTCACACCTACCCTCGCACACACAAACAAACGAGTATAGTTACACATCATTAAGAAACGTTACAAATGAGAGAAAAAATTGTTGTAGTTGTTTTTTTTTCCTTCGGAACATCAGGTTGGCCATGGCCTACGCCCCCCTGGACTCTGATCTCTGGTTTTTTTGTTCATGTCTTTGATAAATGATGTTCAAAAGTCAAGGAGTCATACATGAGACCAGTTATGGCCAGACAACCAGAGCAGCCTATAGCAGGGTTTCCTTTCACGTTTGTATTGACAGATTGCTATGGTGTATGAATTCCAATGACATCATAATTCAATTTACCGATCTTTTACATGGCACTCACAATGCACGTGTTCCCAGAATTTGAATGGCCAGTCAGGACAAAAAGCATGATGTTACACCACATCACACATTAAAGGTGCTGAAAGGGAACTTTAAGGTGTGTAATGAGCATATGCTTAAGGAAATGAGTTACAGGAAGGTCAATTAAAGGGCAAGGCAAGGATTATTGAAGTGAAAAGGAATGGAATCCAATGTAGCGCAGAGCAGTTCAGCTTATATGTACCACAACAACATTTTCTTCACTTTCCTCTACTTCATCAATTATTAACGATGGGTTTCTCACGTATACCGAAGCCGTTGCAATGTTCGCTCATCTGTACAATGTCAGTCGCGTTTCTCATCATCATCAGGTCTTGCGCTAGGCGGCCTCTTCCCAAACAAATTTGAAGAACCTTAATTGCCATTTTTACAGAATGTTGCTCTGCCTATGTAGGGGCTTGTCTTCTCCTGGCCAGCTTCTAGACTTATAACACATCAAGGTTGATTTTGGCAGATCGTTACCTCAGCGCCTGAACATCTGGCTTCAATCTTTTCACTTGCATGCTCTAGCAAGGTGTCCAATTTCCATACATCTGTAGCAGCGTTGGGCGAATGGTTTTCTTCTGATTCGGCATAAGACAAATCCGACTATTATTGTGTTTTTCTTCAAAATTGTAGAGGCTATGTTACCGGGTAATTCATTAAGGGCTTGTTTGGTTCCTCCATAGTAATTCCGTATGTAGCAAACTTTAATACAGTCTCCATTTATGTCACCGTTCATGTCATTTACTGTTTTATATCAATGATGCTGGTGACTATTTCCCCTTCTTCAGTAGTTGCTTCCATATCTCTACTATGTACCAAATACTTTTCAGTTTCTGTACGTATTTCAATATCATTTCCTAGAGATAACTTGATGTTTTCGTCTCCCTTCCTGATTTCAATGCGGATATATCCATCTTTGGTTTTTCAGATTTGGCTTAATTGTGGTTTGCATCTTTCTCACAGTGTCGGCATACGTAGAACTGCCGACTTGTATCGTCAAACAGTCTCCTTTTGTTCTTAAACTTTGTTCTCCCTTGTTTTTGTTTTGTTTCTTTCTATTTATGGCAGACCATTCAGCATTGTCTTCTGGATCCATCATCTCCTTTTTAGGGCTCATATGCGCATACCTTCCATACACACGATGGGGCGGTTTATGGTCTGCCAGAAAGGCATTTACGCGGCAGTTATTCTTCGCTTTCAACACCATTTCCTCATGAAGGCCCATTTTGCTAGCGCATTACCTCTGGATTATGAAAATTCAACCTGATGTGTCTGGGTCAGGATATCCATTCGACATCAAAGCGAATTTTAGTCCAGATCAGAATGTGTGTGGATCATAGAACTGCATGAAACCCAAAATTTGGCACTCAATAGCCACTTTGGCCAAAGCAATTGTCTGTGTCGCATGCCACATAAAAACAAAGTTGGGTAGAAACACAGGCACAAATATAATAGAGTGAGATTTGCGCGAACGTGGTCGACGAATATCGTGTTAACCTTGCCCTTGCTTTTTTGGATACTCTTCGATATAGTATCATAATCAGTTTGGACTTTTATGTCTTGTTTCTCCATTTCTTCAATTTTTGCCAACAGCAAGGCTCAGACCGCTTGCCTCCCAATTGTTTCTTTGTCGCTGGTTTAATGACAGCTTGCATAAGATTGTCTCCTATGGTTTTAGGAATATTTTTAGCTTCGCTAACAATAGAATTCATTGCGCTTATCCGCTTTCCACGTTCAGCAAAAGCATGTTCTTCCTCCATTTTATGGCGGAGCAAGTGACTCTCATTATCTCGAGAGTTGACCTTCTTCTTCGTGTTTCCAAAGAGCAGTGGCGATGGAATGGCCGGTTCCTTGGAAGGATTTCTCCTAAATGCTCCACTCGTTCCGAAAGGTTTACGCACCGTTTACCTCTATTTCTCCATTTAGTTTATTATTAGTCTTATCCATGCATAACTGAGTCTCAACACAGAGTCATTATTTATGTTCGATGTGCAGTCACGTATTTGTGGTCCCATGGTTGTCTATGCAAGCACGAAGGCGATGAGAGGGTTGACACAGTAACCCTATGAGATTTTGTGATCACAGCCGGACCCGTAATAATCAGGACAAAGTCAATTGAACCTACACCCCCAACCTAATGGCGACAAAACCGAGAGCGTTCTCCAAGACTTCCCAAGTTTTAATAGAACGGGAGCAGTTACAGCATTAGCCCAGAAGCCATTACCAGTAGATTTCACTCCACATTACTCAGGTTCCAGAGTGCTACAACCGTCAGCTCAGGGGTTTATCAGTTCAATTCCGTGTGTTCCAGTTTACCATAAATAGGATCTTACTGGTCTCGATTGTAATGCCAGCCAGGTGCGTCAAACGTATATCATTGCCTCCCACTATGGGTCAGACGCTGCTGGATTTTTCGGTAGGATCCCATCTCCTGGCTAAACTGGAGTCCACGGGGTAGTTAATCCAGTTATCTCTCCAAAGATACCTTTGCAATACTCTACTCTAACTCTACTCTAACTCTACTCTAACTTTACTCTAACTCTACTCTAACTCTACTCTAACTCTACACTAACTCTACTCTAACTCTACTCTAACTCTACTCTAACTCTACTCTAACTCTACTCTAACTCTACTCTAACTCTACTCTAACTCTACTCTAACTCTACTCTAACTCTACTCTAACTCTACTCTAACTCTACTCTAACTCTACTCTAACTCTACTCCAACTCTACTCTAACTCTACTCTAACTCTACTCTAACTCTACTCTAACTTTACTCTAACTCTACTCTATCTCCACTCTAACTCTACTATTGGGTTGCCCAAAAAGAAATTGCGGATTTTTTAAAAGAAAGTAAATGCATTTTTAATAAAACTTAGAATGAACTTTAATCAAATATACTTTTTTTACACTTTTTTTCTAAAGCAAGCTAAAAGTAACAGCTGATAACTGACAGAAGAAAAAGAATGCAATTACAGAGTCACAAGCTGTGAAAAAATTTGTCAACGCCGACTATATGAAAAAGCAGCAATTACTTTTTGGGCAACCCAATATAACTCTACTCTAACTCTACTCTAACTCTACTCTAACTCTACTCTAACTCTACACTAACTCCACCCTAACTCTACTCTAACTCTAACTCTACTCTAACTCTAACTCTACTCTAACCCTACTCTAACTCTACTCTAACTCTACTCTAACTTTATTCTAACTCTACTCTAACTCTACTCTAACTCTACTCTAACTCTAACTCTACTCTAACTCTAACTCTACTCTAACCCTACTCTAACTCTACTCTAACTCTACTCTAACTTTATTCTAACTCTACTCTAACTCTACTCTAACTCTACTCTAACTCTACTCTAACTCTACTCTAACTCTACTCTAACTCTACTCTAACTCTACTCTAACTCTACTCTAACTCTACACTAACTCCACCCTAACTCTACTCTAACTCTAACTCTACTCTAACTCTAACTCTACTCTAACCCTACTCTAACTCTACTCTAACTCTACTCTAACTTTATTCTAACTCTACTCTAACTCTACTCTAACTCTACTCTAACTCTACTCTAACTCTACTCTAACTCTACTCTAACTCTACTCTAACTCTACTCTAACTCTACACTTACTCCACCCTAACTCTACTCTAACTCTACTCTAACTCTACTCTAACTCTACTCTAACTCTACTCTAACTCTACTCTAACTCTACTCTAACTCTACTCTAATTCTACTCTAACTCTACTCTAACTTTATTCTAACTCTACTCTAACTCTACTCTAACTCTACTCTAACTCTACTCTAACTCTACTCTAACTCTACTCTAACTCTACTCTAACTCTACTCTAACTCTACTCTAACTCTACTCTAACTCTACTCTAACTCTACTCTAACTCTACTCTAACTCTACTCTAACTCTACTCTAACTCTACTCTAACTCTACTCAAACTCTACTCAAACTCTACTCTAACTCTACCCTAACTCTACTCTAACTCTACTCTAACTCTACTCTAACTCTACTCTAACTCTACACTAACTCTACTCTAAATCTACTCAAACTCTAACTCTACTCTAACTCTACTCTAACTCCACTCTAACTCTACTCTAACTCTACTCTAACTCTACTCTAACTCTACTCTAACTCTACTCTAACTCTACTCTAACTCTACTCTAACTCTACTCTAACTCTACTCTAACTCTACTCTAACTCTACACTAACTCTACTCTAACTCTACTCTAACTCTACTCTAACTCCACTCTAACTCTACTCTAACTCTACTCTAACTCTACTCTAACTCTACTCTAACTCTACTCTAACTCTACTCTAACTCTACTCTAACTCTACTCTAACTTTACTCTAACTTTACTATAACTCTACTCTAACTCTACTCTAACTCTACTCTAACTCTACTCTAACTCTACTCTAACTCTACTCTAACTCTACTCTAACTCTACTCTAACTCTACTCTAACTCTACTCTAGCTCTACTCTAGCTCTACTCTAACTCTACTCTAACTCTACTCTATCTCTACTCTAACTCTACTCTAACTCTACTCTAACTCTACTCTAACTCTACTCTAACTCTACTCTAATTCTACTCTAATTCTACTCTAACTCTACTCTAACTCTACTCTAACTCAACTCTAACTCTACTCTAACTCTACTCTAACTCTACTCTAACTCTACTCTAACTCTACTCTAACTCTACTCTAACTCTACTCTAACTCTACTCTAACTCTACTCTAACTCTACTCTAACTCTACTCTAACTCTACTCTATTCTACTCGTATGAACCCAAAATCACAATATGTTGTTAAGAAGCTGTATATAGACAGTCACCGTGGCGCAGAGGCATATATATCCATGATGGTGGGCATCCTTCTTCTTTTATCCCTACAAGTCATCGATTGTTTCCATTATGAGAAAAGGTCACATGTCTAAACGAAAAGCAAACACTTTGTAACAAATTTCCCGTTAACTTAACGTAAAGGAGACAAGTCTTAGGCAATTGCAAACAATTCTCAATATTTATTAAATTACTCACTGGCAATCTACTTCAATTATCCCCAAACCCCCAAGGGCAATGAAAATGAAAGGAATCTTTAATGACAAAGTGTTTCGCACGCACACACTCAGACACACTCGTTCGCGTATATATATGGGTCAGCAAGTAGAAGCAAAAGAAGGACCTTGCCACTTTAGCCTTTTGAAGCTGTTGTCGTTGTCTTACGTCACTTTATATTTGTCCACAGTGTCTGTGTGTTTTTTTTTTTTTGCCAATACAGTCAATGTCTCTAGGGTTTATCCTTTATTTGGTACATGCGGTAGCCCCTTTGGTCCTGTCACCGTCTTGTAGCTAAAAAAGCGATGACAGTAAGAATTAACCATTCCACACAAACGGAGGAAGGAAAAAACAAACCATTTATCAGTTTACAACGAAAAAATCCTTGTAAATCAATGCAACAGCAAAGTAAAACTTTTTAACAGAGCCCCAAAACACTTTACTCGCTACTCCTCAACCAAACAAACGCAAACGAGTTAAATGGGAATAGTATGCGAATAGGGTAAACACCCTACCCATAAAAAAACCGGCCTTAGCGATGGGTAAACGTAAGTGATTGTCAAAAGTCATCTTCCATTTGAGCGCTTGTCAGGCAGTCAGGTAGGCAACGCTATGAAGTCGTTATCCTTTGCACGAAATTCCATTATCCTTGTTCGACCACGGCAACGACAACGACAAGCCATAACTCGTTTGAAAGCTGCTAGACAGACGTCTATGGCAGACATTGGTGATTTCTTTTTTTTTCTCTCTTTTTGGGTTTTTTGGTTATTTTAGGAGGTTGCTCTTGTTTTGCTTCAATTTGTTTTATACTCCATGGTTTATGGTTGAGTTGTCGCTGGTTTGCTTTAAACAGGGTTGCCAACGGAAAAAGTAGGAAACAAAAAATGCCTAGACATTCTTTGACTCTTCCGATATGTCTTTCTAAGACCCTTGACATGTTTCTAAGACCCTAGAAATTCCATTGGATCTAAACTCCAAGGTTTATGGTAGCGCTGTAGCTGGTTAGCTTTAAAATGGGTTTCCAACGGAAAGGAGTAGGAAACAAAAAATGACTAGACATTCCATGACTCTTCCGATGTCCTTTTAAGACCCTTGAAAAATGTTTAAGACCCTAGAAATCCCATATGATGAAAAATCCATGGTTGTAGCTGGTTAGCTTTAAACAGGGTTGCCAACGAAAAAAATACAAACAAAAATGTATGATTCCTTCTAAAGTTTAAATTTTTAACCCCATTTGATGTATGCTAATACCCCCTTACAGCCATGCTAAACATGGTTTAGGGCCAAAATCTTCTATAAATTGAATAAAAAATAGAATTTCCTATAATTTAAATTCTAAATCTTAATCCAGTTTAAAGCATACGGCAACTCTTACATAGCTAATTTTTGGTTTTTGTCCATAGCTCTTAGGTGTGTTTTTTTGTCGCCTCTCTAGAATGTTAGGCTATTTTCTAGTTTTGCTCCTTCGTATATGGTCATAATAAATTGTTGTGGAAGCACATTAAGGTAAAAAGTCACTGTCGTATGTAGAAGAATTTGAATAGAGCCACAATAACAGCAATAACAACAGCCATGCTGGACCGGACAAATTGGCAGCCAAGAAATCGAAGAAAACACACAACCAAAGACTACATGGAAACCTCTAACCAACCATCTAACCAACCATAACAGCCAAATACATTCAAGCAAATAATAGCAAGCAACCAAAAGGACTCGTTATTTTCGGAAATTTCTTCATTACTTTGGTTGGTTGGTGTTTTTTTTTTTGTTTTTTCTTTTCCTTAGACGGCGTATTTTGGTAAATTTTTGTTATTGCTGTGGATTTTGTTTGTTTTTATCCCAAGATTTCTTTTACAGTCTAAGTCTACATCGGCCATAGGGTCGATTATTTAAAGTCTTGTATTCATCCTCCATACCGCCTTTAAGCCTTCAATCCGTAGCAATTTTCTTGGTATTTCAGCTCTGTATTTGCAATTTACCATTTGGCATTTGTTAAGAAAAGTTTTGGATTTTTTCTAAAGGTTTTTAAGAAAATTAAAGACTCTAAAGGGTGATATAACCCAGCGAACAAAGTGAGTGGTAAGGAAACAGTAAAATTACCACGTGAACATTACGTCAAAGAAAGATAAAATATTGAATATCTCAAAATTGTTACATAAACGAGTAAAACGGCGTTAAGTTCGGCCGGGCCGAACTTTGGATACCCACCACCTCGGATATATATGCAAACCACTCTTCGTCAAAATCCGGTGAAAAATGCATACCTTATGCCCCATAGCAGCTATATCGAAATATGTTCCGAATTGGACCTAATACTAATAAGTACAAGTCATTGTTCAATTGTGTATAAGATCATTATTTTGATATTTTTAGCAGCTATATCAAAAAATAAACTGATCTGAACCATAAACGACACGGACGTTGAAACGCCGATTTGGGCCAAGTAGCAGAAAAATGTCGGAGGGTCTAATACAAAGCACTGTCCCAAATTTCGGCGAAATAGGATAATAAATGCGCCTTTTATGGACCCAAAACCTTAAATCGAGAGATCAGTGTATATGGCAGCTATATTCAAATCTGTACCGATCTGAGCCAAATTGAAGAAGGACGTCGAAGAGCCTAACACAACTCACTGTCTCAAATTTTAGCGTAATCCGACAATAAATGCGCCTTCTATGGTCTCAAAAGCTAAAACCTAGAGATCGGTCTATATGGCAGCTATATCTAAATCTGGACCGATATATGCCATATTGCAGAAGTATGTCAACTCACTGTCCCAAATTTCGGCGACATCGGACAATAAATGCGCCTTTTATGGGCCCAAAACCTTAAATCGGCGGATCGGTCTATATGGTAGCTATATCCAAATCTGAAACGATCAGGACAAAATTTAAGAAAGATGTCGAATGGCCAAAGACAACTCACTCTACCGAATTTCAGCGAAATCGGACAATAAATGCGCTTTTTATGGGCCCAAAACCTTAAATCGGCGGATCGATCTGTATGGCAGCTATATCCAAATCTGAAACGATCAGGACAAAATTGAAGAAAGATGTCGAATGGCCAAAGATAACTCACTCTCACAAATTTCAGCGAAATCGCATAATGGGCTTAAGACCCTAAATAGGAGGATCGGTCTATATGGCAGCTATATCCAAATTTGAACCGATCTGTGCCATTTTGACGAAGGAGGTCGAAGGGTCTAACACAACTCACTGTCCCAAATTTCAGCAAAATCGGATACTAAATGTGCCTTTTATGGCTCCAAACCCCTAATTCGAGAGATCGGTCTATATGGCAGCCATATCCAAATCTGGACCGATACGGTTCAATTTGAAGAAGGATATCGAAGGGCCTAACATTACTCACTGTCTCAAATTTCAGCAAAATCGGATAATAAATGTGGCTTTTATGGGCCTTAGACCCTAAATCGGAGGATCGGTCTATATGCCAGCTATATCCAACTCTGGAGCGATCTGTGCCAAATTGGCGAAGGATGTCGAAGGGCCTAACACAACTCACTGTCCCAAATTTCAGCAAAATCGAATAAATAATGTAGCTTTTATGGGCCTAAGACGCTAAATCGGCCGATCGGTCTATATATCAAGATATAGTCCGATATAGCTCATCTTCGAACTTCACCTGCTTATGGACAAAAGAAAATTGAATAAGAACTGTTATCCTATTGAAGCTATATCAAGTTATAGTCCGGTTCGGACCATCAATGAATGCTGAACATTTTCGAAATCATTGTGTAATATTTCAGTTCACTCCGATATTTCAGTTCACTCCTTGTAGGGGCTCAAGAAGCAAAATCGGGAGATAGGTTTATATGGTAGCTGTATCAAGCTATTGATCGATTCAGACCATATTAGACATGTATGTTGAACGTCATTAGAGAAGCCGTTGTACAAAAATTCAGCCAAATTGGATGAGAATTGCGCCCTCTAGAGGCTCAAGAAGTCAAGATCCAAGATCGGTTTATATGACAGCTATACCAGATTATGAACCGATTTGAATCATACTTAACACAGTTATTGAAATTGATACCAAAACACTACGTGCAAAATTTTAGTCAAATCGGTCGACAATTGCGTCTTCAAGAGGCTCAAGAAGTCAAGACCTAAGATCGGTTTATATGACAGCTATATCAAAACATGGACCGATTAGGCCCATTTTCAATCCCAACCGACCTACACTAATAAAAAGTATTTGTGCAAAATTTCAAGCGGCTAGCTTTACTCCTTCGAGAGTTAGCGTGCTTTCGACAGACAGACTGACGGACAGACGGACGGACATGGCTAGATCGACTTAAAATGATAGACGATCAAGAATATATATACTTAATGGGGTCTCAGACGCATATTTCGAGGTGTTACAATCGGATGAGAATTGAGCGCTCTACTGGCTCAAGAACTCAAGATCCAAGATCGGTTTATATGACAGCTATACCAGATTATGAACCGATTTGAATCATACTTAACACAGTTATTGAAATTGATACCAAAACACTACGTGCAAAATTTTAGTCAAATCGGTCGACAATTGCGTCTTCAAGAGGCTCAAGAAGTCAAGACCTAAGATCGGTTTATATGACAGCTATATCAAAACATGGACCGATTAGGCCCATTTTCAATCCCAACCGACCTACACTAATAAAAAGTATTTGTGCAAAATTTCAAGCGGCTAGCTTTACTCCTTCGAGAGTTAGCGTGCTTTCGACAGACAGACTGACGGACAGACGGACGGACATGGCTAGATCGACTTAAAATGATAGACGATCAAGAATATATATACTTAATGGGGTCTCAGACGCATATTTCGAGGTGTTACAAACAGAATGACGAAATTAGTATACCCCCATCCTGTGGTGGAGGGTATAAAAATATAAAATGGCGAGCACATAGCACACTATAAGGCAATGGTGTAAGGTCGAACGCAGTGGGTTTTGATTCCGTTCTTAGGGAGATTTTGTTGTCCTAAGGGATAGGTAACCTGGAGGCAAGAGAACCCAGGGACCTTTTTGGACTTTGGTCGCATGGAGGTTCGTCGTTATAGAGCTCGATTAGAAGAGGATCTTGCGACTTGCTCGCTTCCAGTAGACAGGAATGTGTCCAACGGGGAGGTGGATGGATGTGTGGAGGGGCTGGATTCTGCTTTCCGTTCGGCAATAGACGATTCGGTTCCGGAAGTTCCTGTTAGGGGTTCTAGGGCGTTTTTGCCAGGACAGATTCTGCGACTTATTCGTGAACGCAGGGCCCTTTGCAGAAGGTAGCTTGGATCGGGGCAACGGTTAAGTCCTTTAAACAGGACCACACGAGGCGTCGCCTGGAGCATATACAGATTGATAGTCGTTCTTACTCTCAGGTCAAGAGGGCCGCGGGTTTGTCTAATAGGGATCCTATTGGTGACCTGGGGGCCTCTGACGGGAGTATGTTGACTAGTGACCTTGTTAAGGAGGAGGCTCTTGCGTACTACGTTCAATGTGACACGGAATCGGGGTCCTCATCGTCTAATGTGGGATTTGGTTACCAGGTCCATGAGGTAGCTGAGGGCTTCAATGATTATACTCCTGTTGCGGAGCTTTCAGATGAGGTTTTCCACCGATGGTTAGTCTATTTCTGATAGGTCGCTTTGGGTGGATGTCGGTTTCGTCAATTCAACTTGCGTCGGTACGACACTCGCTTCTTGGGCCACCAACAAGTCGTCAGGAGTGGATGACGTTCCGGACGTACATGTCAGGAGGGCTGATACAGCGGTTTTCACATTTGTATGCATTTTGTTCAACCTCAATTTGACGTATTTTCCGGCTGCTTGGAAGTGGGCTAAGGTGTTGAACCACTGCCTCAATTTGACGTACTTTTCGCCTGCTTGGAAGTGGGCTTAGGTGGTCCCGTTTCCGAAATCGGGATCAGATCCACGTTAGCGTTCGGGATACAGGCCTATATCATTATTGTCGTCTTTTGATAGATTCTTCGAATCTTTTCTCCTAGCCGGAATTGCTAGGATGGTCAAAGACAGGGATATTCTCCGGGACTGACTGTTTGCTTTTAGGCCTGGCCACTCCACTACCCATGCTTTGGGTGTTTTCTCTAGGTGCATCGTTAGGGTTTTCGACAGGAAACCTGGGACCATCCCGGTCAGCCTTGACTTCTCCAAGGCTTTTGACTTTGTATGGCAAGACGGGTTGCTTTTCAAGTTGCAGAGACTTGGATTTAGTAGACAGATATGCAGGTTGGTGACCAGTTTTCTTCGCGGCCGTTTTTTATTTTTTTAGAGTGGGAGAATATTTGTCGGGGGCTCGTTCGGTTCGAGTTGGCGTGCCTCAGGGCTCTCTTCTTGCCAATGTTCTACAATCTTTTCATGTATGCTACTCCCTCACCTCCTGCT
Source organism: Stomoxys calcitrans (assembly GCF_963082655.1). Lineage (NCBI taxonomy): Eukaryota > Metazoa > Arthropoda > Insecta > Diptera > Muscidae > Stomoxys > Stomoxys calcitrans. Next base: position 171,886,608 of record NC_081555.1, on the reverse strand, counting down.
GGTGGTATGCTGCTGGCTTCTGCAGATGATGTGATGTTGGCATTCTTTGGCCCAGGACTTGCACTGTTGCCAGGAAAGTCAAGACATTTCTAGATGAGCTGTGTGCTTATTTTTCCAGGTGGATACTTAGATTGAATTTCGGGAAGTGCTCTGCTATAGAGTTTCGAGGCCGGAGGGATTCTACCTATCCAAATTTTCTTGGCTATGTTCCTAGCATTCGTGTAGGAGGTGCCAGAGTATCGATAGCTGACACCATCAAATATCTGGGGTTGATATTTGATGGTTGGTTTGAGTTTTGCCGTCACGTTGATTATACTCAGACCAAAGCTAGGAAGGCCTACTTTGGTTATCATCACTTGTTTAAGATGGAAGGGGGCTTAACACCCGTTGCCAGGCTCCCGATCTATCGGCAGATAGTTAGGCCTTTCGTTTTGTACGCCTTTCCCATTTGGTTTGGAATCTCTTCAAACCAAATGGAGAGGATTGTTTGGAACTGCGCAGCACCGTTGAGGCAGATGGTTCTATTCGTAGGCCAACGTGTAGGGCGATTTATAAGGGCGCTGGGATTTCCTGAATTGATGCTCGGATGATGCAGGGCGCCATTAGATTTCTTGAGGAATGTGGAGGGTTGGACAACGGGTTATTATCCGATTTCTTTTCTTGTGATGATGTTCGGGAGGTTGTGTTGAATAGATCTTGCCTTCCTCCCGCTGCAATTCTCAGGCTAAATGAAGAGCACCTTTTTGGAAATGATAAAGCCCTTCTGTTCTATCACAGAAGGCGCAACGCCTATGACATAAAGGACACGGTATTGTATATATTGGGTTGCCCAAAAAGTAATTGCGGATTTTTCATATAGTCGGCGTTGACAAATTTTTTCACAGCTTGTGACTCTGTAATTGCATTCTTTCTTCTGTCAGTTATCAGCTGTGACTTTTAGCTTGCTTTAGAAAAAAAGTGTAAAAAAAGTATATTTGATCAAAGTTCATTCTAAGTTTTATTAAAAATGTATTTACTTTTTTTGAAAAAATCCGCAATTACTTTTTGGGCAACCAATATTTAGGATTAAGTTAGTTATGATTAAATTAGTTTTAATATTATTTATTTATTTGTTTAAAATTAAGAAGTAACCCCCATATTTAGATTAATGATGGTAGAACTCCCTTTACCCCTGATTAATAAAACGATTTTTTTGTTTTTTCACATATAGACTCTTCCCCACAGTTTGCTGGGTTACTTGGTCTTGAAACGCACATAGACAATCAATTGTGTGAAGATGAGAAAAAAACTGATGTTTATGTATGCGTACATAGTGAAGGTCGATTTAGATTTGGGTCGATAAAGGAGAAAAATATCGAGCACTAGAGCATACAAACACTCGCACACACAGACACAAAATCCAACTATTTAGGTGCATGCGAATACTTTTGTATATGGAAGCTATAGCGAAATCTGTGGGCTGCTCTCTTATCCAAGATTGTATACAAATAAATGTTCCTACTTGATGGGGATGGGGTTGAATGTGTGTGTGTGTGTATGTGATTGTGCGTTTTCCTATGCGAGCAAGTGTATGTAGTTCAAAGCATTTCAACTATTGCAGAGGGAGTTGGGAGCATAAAATGAGACAGCGAAAGAGCAAACCATGTAAACAAGTGCATTGCTTGCACGACGAGTTCAGTCGAGACACACACACACACACACACACCAACACATGCACTTTACAAATGACTCACAAAGGGGAGTCCAAATTAATTTCTAAAGAATAATAATTTCTGTGTTAATGTTTACTCACTAAAATTATTTGGAAAATTTGTTAGTACATATTTGAATTAGCACACACACACACACACACATACGATTTTGAACTCATAGGGGGAGTTGTTGGTGAATTAATATGAATGTATGCCACATGCACAAGAGAGGCTAACAGAGGCTAATTAACATAGCATTTTATTTGCATAGTGCATGGTTATAAGATATCAAAATTGTTATTACGAAATTGGAGTAATAAGGGTAGTGGAATTGATATTTAAACAATTGCTCCGGGTTCTTAAAGATTTGATGAGCAATAAAAGTAAGGCGATACATAAGCACTAAGAAGGATTAATGAGACAAATTTAGGTTTGAATATGAAGTCTTCGTAGATTAATTGTTAGCACGATTAACTGTCAATGCCAAATCTTACAAATCTTATCAACTACAAAATAGCATTTGAAAATGTTTATTGTCGTCCTCCATATTTATATTAAATTAATCATGTAAAAGAGTGCTAATTTCGGCCGAGCCGAATCCTTTATACCCTCCACCATGGATAGCTTTTGTCTAGTTCTTTGAATGAATTTTTCAAATATATATCAGCTATATCATGTTATTGACCGATATGGACCGTACTTGTCATGGCTATTAAAAGTCATAGAAAAACACCAATTCCATAATCTCAGGCAAATCGAATAATAATTGCGCCCTCCCTAGGGTCAGGAAGTCAAATTGGGAGATCGGTTTCTACGGCAGCTATTGGGTTGCCCAAAAAGTAATTGCGGATTTTTTAAAAGAAAGTAAATGCATTTTTAATAAAACTTAGAATGAACTTTAATCAAATATACTTTTTTTACATTTTTTTTTTTCTAAAGCAAGCTAAAAGTAACAGCTGATAACTGACAGAAGAAAGAATGCAATTACAGAGTCACAAGCTGTGAAAAAATTTGTCAACGCCGACTATATGAAAAATCCGCAATTACTTTTTGGGCAACCCAATATATCAGATTTTCAACTGATTTAGACCATACTTGAAATAGCTGTTGGAAGCCGTACCAAAACGACATATGTAAAATTTCAGCCAAATCGGATAAGAATAAGAACCTCTAGAAGCTCACAAAGTCTAATCGGGAAATCGGTTTATATGGCAGATATATGAGTTTATAAACCGATTTGAACCATACTTACCCCAATTGTAGGAAGTTATACCAAAACACCCCGGTCCGGGTGACTTAAATGGTTAAAGGAATCCTTGAGAAGCTTCAAATCATTTAAGTCACCCGGACCTGATGGAATATTTACAGAGTTACTACAGAAGGAGAGCCACTATCTGGCGCCTCACCTGGCCACTCTTTTCACAGCGTGCCTAGGACTTGGATATACTCCGAATGCCTGGCAGGAGGCAAGGCAAATTATGCATACCAAAGGCATACAGACCAATAAACCTTACGTCCTTTCTACTCAAAACCATGGAACGTATTGTGGACACCATGATAAAGAGTAGGACATCCAGCGAACTGCTCAAATACAAACAGCTTGCCTATGTCAAGGGAAGGTCGCTGGAGACTGCCCTGCACGAGGTTGTGCATAGAATAGAAGAATCCTTCGATGCCAAGACGTCCAGTGTGTACGGTACGCATTAACATCTAGGTGGACCGACACACCGATCGAATCCTTAGACTAGTATCAGGTGGACCCGGTCCTTAGAGCCTGGATAAACCATACGACCACTAGGGCACTGGAGATCATTCTAGATATCCGACCCAAAGACATGATAAAGTGCGAGGCAGCCACTGCGGCTATTAGAATTAAGACGATGGGATAATGGATTGAAGAAAGGAGCAGCTCATACCATCGCGTTATAATCGAGACCCGGCACCACAGAGATATCCTGGCGAGAATATACCTGGATTCCAGACACGGAAAGAATTGTGGGTAAGCACCCACCTCTGTATTCTCCTCGCAATTGCAGTCGGCCAACTTCTGCTGGTCACCCCATACCCTGCAGAAATCCTCGTCCTCCTGATTTCAGCGCTATGATCTGACATTCCAATGACCTATCAGGGCTCCTATAGGCATTAGCTCTGCCAAACACTCGCTCATCAGCGATCCATTTGGAGCCAGCAAAACCTGATAGCCTTGTCTCAAGACACTTTCCATCCCCTAACCAATCTCGAACTCAAATGGTCCAACTCCAGATCCTTCTGCCTTTGAGGAAAAGATTTAACATGGCTTCTATGCATGGTCGATGGTTTTTTCAAATTGGAACTTCTGCGGCTATGCAAAAAGTCCAGGGAAAAGCGACATACCTCCAGCTTCTAGATCTCTTTTCTTCAACATGAAAGGACTTTTCCCGTACATAATCCGTTACGCTGCATAAAGCTTATCGCCAACGCCCATAAGAATAGAAAAATGACCATTGTTAAAGAAACTCGAGGTTACCGACTACCACAACCGAAAGCCCATCTTTGTTGCCATAATCCAAAACAACGGTTCAAGGCTGGGCGTCGTAGAGCGGTTCGGAGTCGGATCAACCATTCTCAACTCCAAACCAAAGTCTGATTCCGTTGAGAATCCCTACCAGATTTTAGGCCCCTGAAGAGAACTACAACCATTCAATGAAAGATTCCTCAATAAAGCCCAAAATTTCTGGTGAAAAGTAACAGCTCAGTCTTTCACTGGCTTTTGCCAAATGCATTGACCTTCAATTATCCAGACAGCTTACTTAACGCCCCTGAACGAGATTCATGACCACGTCGTCCGAGTAGGAACGACCTTCATCCTTTACTCCTCGAAGGGCCTTTGCTTGAAATGCACTGGACAACCAAAACTCACAGAAAGGAAATAAAATATTGGGTTGCCCAAAAAGTAATTGCGGATTTTTCATATAGTCGGCGTTGACAAATTTTTTCACAGCTTGTGACTCTGTAATTGCATTCTTTCTTCTGTCAGTTATCAGCTGTTACTTTTAGCTTGCTTTAGAAAAAAAGTGTAAAAAAGTATATTTGATTAAAGTTCATTCTAAGTTTTATCAAAAATGCATTTACTTTATTTTAAAAAATCCGCAATTACTTTTTGGGCAACCCAATACATCCCTGTTCTGGATCCTCTCGACATTCTGATTCGAACTAGCTATGTCTGTCCGTCCGTCCGTCTGTCGAAATCACGATAGAGGTGGAACGCGTAAGGCTTGTCACTTGAAATTTGGCACAGATACTTAGTACCGATGTAGATCGTTAAGGATTGCAAATGGGCCACATCGATTCAGATTTAGATATAGCTCGCATATAAACCGATTTTCCGATCTGATTTCTTGAGCCACTGGAAGCCACAATGTTTGTCCAATTTGGCTGAAATTTTGCACGCAGTGTTCCGTTATGACTTTCAAAAACTGTGCCAAGTACGGCCCAAATAGGTTTATAGCCTGATATAGCTCCCATATAAACCGATCTCCCGATTCGACTTCTAGAGTCAATTTTTGTTTTGTCCAATTTGGCTGAAATACAGTACAGCTTCCAACAACTGTACTGAGTACAGTCTAAATCGGTCTTTAACTTGACATAGCTCCCATATAAACTCATCTCCCGATTTGTCTTCTGGAGTCCCTGGATGCCTGAATTTTCATCCGATTTACCTGAAACTTTGCACATAGTGTTCTGCTATAACTTAGAAAAACTGTGTCTAGTATCATCCAAATTGGTGAAGAAGCTGATATACAATAGCTCCCATATAAACTGATCTCCCGATTTGACTTCTTGAGCCACTGGAATCCAAAATTTTCATCCGATTTGGCTGAAATTACGAGGTATTCGGTTATGACTCCCAAAAACTGTGCCAAGTACGGTTGAAATCGGTTTATTACCTGATATAGATCCCATATAAACCGATCTACCGATTTTACTTCTTAAGCCCTTGTAATCCACAATTTTTTCCATTTGGCTTAAATTTGGCATGTAGTGTTCTGTTACGACTACCAACAACTATGCCAGGTACGGTCGAACTAGGTCTATAACTAGATATAGCTCTCATATTTTAGCAGAATCCATGGTGGTGGGTTCCCAAGATTCGGCCCAGCCGAACTTAGCTCTTTTTTACTCGTTAAAAGTCCTTTTTATATCCAAGAAGATCGCCAAAGTAGAGTAGCCTATTTCCTACTTTCCTTTGATATATCCAACCACAACATAAAGGACACTTTCAACTGACTAAACCCTCAGTGTAAGCATTCTGTTAGGTGCATATCAGGGAAGGGTCGTGGCATGAAATTCCTCCGGAGTTCGAATAACAAGGAGTTCAATACAATTCACTATACTGCCTTTTATGAGACCTAGAAGTTAAGGAGATCAGATTATAAGGCCGATCTGGACCACTGGTTAATATACTACTATTTTGGAGGGTCTAATACCACTTTTTATCGAAAACGGGTAATAACTTCAGTTTCTATGAACCCAAGATACTAAACCAGAAGATTCTTAACCTTCACCCCATGTTGGTGTATTTACAAATTGTGTTTTACCTCTTCGTGGAAAACATCACTGCTTTCTGCATCATCAGTGTCTCCAAGACCTCATTTGAAGGCAGCAGTTTTTTGAAAAATAATGCTAACTGATCTTTAGAAAACACCGGTCCGAATACTATATATCCTCTACCATTGACCCTAGTACCTGGCCCGGCACGGAATAGCTGTGAGGACCAAACAGGCTGGAACTTGAGCTCCAATTTGTGTGGTGTTCATTGCTGTCATGAGAAGCTTAGCTGCGAGCTACCAGGCGTCCACAGGTTGCGGATAGTCGAATGCTCCCTACGGAGTAGCTGCAACGGCAGTCGCGGACAATAAGCGGCATCGAGCCCAGAGTCTCAGTAAGAGGCCGGGCGGCACTGGCTCTTGCACAAATACTGAGTGTCTATGATGGTCGATATGACAAGGCGAGTTATTGGTTCTTTTAAATAACCAATGGCCACCCAGTTACCTTTGGACCGGGACGAGCTTGCTCACCTAATTGACGAAGCTTGACGAGGATCGCTACCTCCACTTGAAAATGTGGCTACAACGACGACGTCCCTAGTACCCTTTAAAAGACATTGCAACATCTTGCAAGTATCCTTTTGTTCCTATTCCATTACATTGAACAAAGACCATATTAAAGTCTCTGTTAACAAATAGCCTTTAGAGGTGAAGCAGCAGTTAAGGAAATTGTTTGTTTGTTTTCGTTGCAACTTGCAGCATGTGTAGACATTTCTTTGGAAAAGGTGAATCAATAAGGACCCACATACTCCTAACATACGCATGCAGATTTCAGTAGCATATGTGGACAAAGGTAAGAACAGAACAATGGCAAAATTTTCATTTCCGTGAGAAATGAGCAACATAAATACCAAGTACTCCTTTTTCAATTTCATGCAAAGGCATTTAAATGTAGAACATGCATGTTGCCATACACGCTTACATTCACATACACAGACTGAGAACACCAACACGTGGATATAAAATGAAAGGACATTTTTGTGCACTCCCTTGCCCATACCCATGTTTGTTCGTTAGCATAAAGAAAGACTAAAAATGCATTCTTGTGTGTGTGTGTGTGTGTGTGTGTGAGTGTGTTTGCAAGTGTACACCCATACAAAAAGACTTTATTCAGACATATGTTTACATTGCTGAATTTGTTGTTGATAACATGAAAACATATTGTTTTCCAAAATGAGTTCGCAACATTTTTTGAAAGTAACTTTTGAAATAGGTCAGTTGTCAAACAAAAATAGTCGTCGTCAGCATCGCATCATCATTAACAGAATTATCATCACCAGCAACACTATGGTGCTTATACTGCTGCTGCTGCTGCTGCTGCTGCTGCTCATCGTCATTTCAGTTGGCATCCTCTCATAGTCATCATCATCATCATCATACACCAAACATCCATCATCATAGTTGTGATGGATAACATTAAATAGTCATTAAGTCTTCTCTCGCCAAACATGAAAACACATGCCACCTACATACACTTCCACAAGAAATGACATTTAAACAATATTTGAAACCTTTTGCCGTATTTGAACAGCGCCTAAAACGGTGATGTTACAGCTGTGTAAGATTTTTATAGCAAATGGGAACATAGAAAGAATATTTCTAAAGACTAGGCTTAGATTTTGAAGTCGCAATTATCTAAATATCTATTATCTCCACTAATTATCTTCAAAAGACAGCTGATAAATGTTCATGCCAACAGATAGGGTCGTAGAGACACTGATGATGCAGAATACAGTTGAGGTCAAAATGAAACAGAGCACTTTAAATTTTATTAAGGTGATTTTCGGTTAGTACTAACCTATAAAAAACCACTGTTAACATTTCGCAGCTACTGACTTCAAATGATTGCATAAAGACACTGATGAAGGGAAGAGCCGGATGAAGGATCAACAAGTAAGAGCGTGCTTAGTTCGGCCGGGCCGAATCTTATATACCCTCCACCATGGATCGCATCTGTCGAGTTCTTTGCGCAGTATCTCTTTTTAGGCAAACAAAGAATAATGAATATGGACGGAGGAGAAGATGGAGCTATATCAAGTTATAGTCCGATTCGGGGCTCAAGAAGCAAAATCGGGAGATCGTTTTGTATGAGGCTGTGTCAATCTATAGATCGATTCAGACCATATTGCACACGTATGTTGAAGACCATGGGAGAAGTTGTTGTACATCTGCGCCAAATCGGATGAGAATTGCGCTCTCTAGAGGTTCAAGAACTCAAGATTCCAGAACGGTTTATACGGCAGCTATATCAGGGTATGGACCTATTTGAACCATACTTCCCATAAATGTTGGAAGTGATACCAAAACACTACGTGTAAAATTACAGTCAAATCGGATAAGAATTCTGCCTTCTAAAAGCTCAAGAAGTCAAGACCCAAGATCGGTTTATATGGCAGCTATATCAGGTTATTGACCGATTTGGACCATACTTCGCACAGTTGTTGGAAGTAATATCAAAACACCACGTGCAAAGTTTCAGTCAAATCGGATGAGAATTGCGCCCTCTAGAGGTTCAATAAATCAAGACCCAAGATCGGTTTATATGGTAGCTATATCAGGTTACTGACCGATTTGAACCATACTTCGCACAGTTGTTGGAAATAATACCAAAACACCGCGTGCAAAATTTCAGTCAAATCGGATAAGAATTCCGCCTTCTAAAAGCTCCAGAAGTCAAGACCCAAGTTCGGTTCATATGGCAGCTATACCAGGTTATGGACCGATTTGAACCATACTCGGCACATTTGTTGGAAGTGATATCAAAATACTACGTGCAAAATTTCAGTCAAATCGGATAAGAATTCCACCTTCTAAAAGCTCAAGAAGTCAAGACCCAAGATCGGCAGCTATACCAGGTTAGGACCGATTTGAACCATACTTATCACAGTTCTTGGAAGTGATATCAAAATACCACGTGCAAAATTTCAGTCAAATCGGAGGAGAATTGCGCCCTCTAGAGGCTAAAAAAATCAAGACCCAAGATCGGTGTATATGGCAGCTATATCAAAACATGGACCGATTTGGCCCATTTACAATCCCAACCGACCTACACTAATAAGAAGTATTTGTGCGAAATTTCAGGCGGCTAGCTCTTCTCTTTCAAAAGTTAGCGTGCTTTCGACAGACGGACGGACGGACGGACAGACGGACGGACAGACGGACGGACGGACGGACAAACGGACGGACATGCTAGTTCGACTTAAAATGTCACAACGATGTTGTCCTATTTTGTCAAAATTTGGTATAGTGAGTTATATTAAGCCCTTCGATATCCTTCTTCAATTTGGCTCAGATCGGTCCAGATTTGGATATAGCTGCCATATAGATCTATTTCTCGATTGAAGATTTTGGGCCCATAAAAGGCCCATTTATTGTCCGAAATTTGGGACAGTGAGTTGTGTTAGGCCCTTCAATATTCTTCCTCATTTGGCTCAGATCGGTTCAGATTTGGATATAGCTGCCATATAGACCATTCTCTCGATTTAAGGTCCAAGGCCCATAAAAGGCGCATTTATGGTCCAATATCGCCGAAATTAGAGACAAAGAGTTTTGTTAGGCCCTTCAATATTCTTCTTCAATTTGGATCAGATCGGTTCAGATTTGGATATAGCTGCCATATAGACCATTCTCTCGATTTAAGGTCCAAGGCCCATAAAAGGCGCATTTATAATCCGAGTTCGCTGAAATTTGACACAGTGACTTATGTTAGGCTTTTCGACATCCGTGTCGTATATGGTTTAGATCGGTCTATATTTGGATATTGCTACCATCTTCACTGGGTAAGATGCTTTGAGCTAGGATGAGTAAAGGCCAATGCTCTTGACTGAAACTCAGAAAAACTCAAATGGTAGATGGACCAGAAGTGGGAAGATTTGAATTTTCATGGGACCGGTTATGAACCGGCTCGCCGCTCTCTCAATATGGATATACCGGTTGACAATTCCCTTTGAAATATGTTAAGTTAAATAAAAAAAATGTTTTGGGATTTGTCGACTACATATTGACGGTAAAGAATTAAACCAAGTTTTGGGTGAGCTTTTTAAATATGAGATTAGAGATTATATGTGATTCTCTGAATGACATAAGTAACCCACCTTTCCTGTGGGTCGGGGTTTATATGGTGCTGAGGGAAAAAGTGTCAATGCATGCCTTATAGAGCAAAAGTTCTATGTGGAAATTTGTGCCCAGGGGAACTGCACAAGCAGATGTTCAATTCCCTTGTTCTGCTTGTGGAGTTCCTCTGGGGACACAATTTTTTATAGAGCCTTTACTCTATAAGGAATGCATTGACACTTCTGCCCACAGCACCATATAAACCCTGTTCATAACCGGTCCCATGAAAATTAAAATCTTCCCACTTCTGGATATGGGGTATAAAAATAAAGATAATAACCTGAAACTTTGTGCTTATTTTTTCCATTGCCAGGTTAAGTTCGAAGATGGACAATATTGGATTAAATCCTGATATTTCCCCCCACATAATTCGATCTTCCGGTTTAAAATTTTACGCTAATAAAATGAGGATCGGAATATTTTTCGATATTACTTTACTTTAATTGGCTATGACAGAATATTTGTTCCACTAGCCGAACGTAGAATAGCGTTCCAAGCGCCTCGATCTTCTGCGCTCATTCTAAAATCTCTGAAACCAAGTTTCGAGGTGTCTCCCCCAACTTGATCTTTCCGTCGGGCTTTTGTATTCCCGGTTTGCGTGGTATTCCCGTTTGCCTTCAAAAGACTTCTTTGCTGGAGCTTCTTCATTCATTCTGACAACATGACCTAGCCAACGCAGCCGTTTAATTTTGATGCGTGTAACTATGCTATCGTCGTCATACAGCTCATATAGCTCGTGGTTCATTCGTCGCCTATATTCTCCGTTAACGCAAACTGGTCCATATATTTTTACAAAGAATCTTTCTCTCAAATACTCCAAGTACTGCCTCAAAGTTGTGGTTCCCAACTTTCTTCATTTTCTTTATCTGCTCGGTGGTGCAAGACTTTTTGGGAGCTGAAACCATCCATTTCGTCTTATCTCCATTTACTGCCCCTACAGACCCATTTTCACTGACTCTCTTTCGATTCTTTCAAAGACAGCAGTTACTACTTCCGGTGACCGACCTATGATATCGGCATAGGCGAGTAGCATGTGTTCTCTTGTGGTTAGTGTGCCATATCTATTCACATCTGCATCTCGTATAATCTTCTCCAGCAGGATATTAAAGAGATCACACGATAGGCTGTCTCCTTGTCTGAAACCTCGTTTGGTATTAAATGGTTCGGAGAGATTCCTTCCTATTCTTACTGAGGAACGCGTATCAGCAAGTGTCATCCTGCGGAGCCTTATTAATTTTGCAGTGATACCAAACTCGGACATGGCTTGAAATACCTTTGAACGTAAAGGAGTATCGATGGCGCCTTTGTAGTCAACAAAGAGATGGTAGGTGGTTATTTGTCCTTCTCGGGTCTTTTCCAGGATTTGGCGTAGTGTGAATATCTGGTCCATGGTGGATTTACCAGGTCTAAAGCCGCATTGATAGGTCTCAATTATCTCATTGACTTTAGGTTTTAATCTTTCACACAGTACGCTCGAGAGTATCTTGTATGCGATGGGGAGGAGACTTATTCCTCTGTCTTGTCTCCTTTCGATATATTTCGATATAGTTGTCATATATACCGATCTCCCAATTGAACGGCCTTGACCCATAAAAGTCGCATTTATTTGCCTATTTCGTTGGAATTTTACTCGCCTTCGACATTTATGCTGAGTGTACTCTAAATTGGATTATATTTGCCTATAGCTCTCATATATAACATCTGCCTATTTAAGGTCTTGGCTCAATATTGCCCGATTTCCCTGAAAATTAGTACAATGAGTTATGTTTGGACCCTCGACATACTCAGTACCGAGTAAGTTTCAAATCTGACATCCCCTCTACAGACCGATCTCACTATTGAAGGTATTTCAGGATTTTATCGCCCCTCCGTCGAAACCATTCCAAGAGACACAAGTCGGAACAAACTGCTTTCCTTTGATAAAAAGCCTATGACCCTGTATCCCCGGACATAAGCAGAGCAAGTGTTCGATCGTCTGCTTCTCAACCTCATCAGGACAGCATCCTCATTGACCAATTAGCCGGTTTCCCATTAACTCGGCCATGTTGCCAGCCGCATTGTGTACGGTTATAACTCCCGTTCTCCCGCACTCAGCAACCTCTTATCGTTCTCTTCGGGTGACAGTAGGCCAGAGTATTCTGACATTACTATCACTAATATTTTAAAGAAATTATGTCTTGAGATATTTTCATTCAAATGTTGAAACTTTATTCTAACTATAGCAAATCCAAAATATTAAACACCATAACATATTATCAAATTATATTTCAAAAGCAATCATAAATTTCGAAAAATTGTGTGTTAAATAATTCCCTTTATGCGTAATTAGATAATGCCAGTAATATGCAAATGTGTGTTTTCAAAGGCCAGTGGCCACTCTGCTATTATGTCGCTCAGAGCTTATTCTAAGCAGGGTGTGTGTGTGTGTGTGAGAGAGAGAGAGAGAGTAGTGGGGAATTGCCTACTGCACTTGTGTGATTAAAATGGTTGAATTGCACTCATAACAGTGACAACAACAACACATACACCTTCCTCACTCACAAACACACTGTCGGCCAATGCAATGCAAACAATGTCACAGGAGATTAAGTTGGGCTGGCTCTGTTGCATATGCGAACTAATATGACACAGCGAGCCTCTTTCCCTACGCCGCGTTAGAGTTGGTCTACACGCATTATGCAAAAGAGTTTCACATTTACTACGGCATTTGGGGTTATTCCGGTAGATGGAGTGCCCCCCTAGCTGTAAAATACCTTTTGATTTTCGAAAGTATTCATAAATATTTTTTGTTTGTTTTGTCAAAGGGTGTTTTCTGTCACAACAATGCATAACGTTCGCGCCAACACCCATATGAAGTGCAACAGACATATGATAATAGACATAAGGATGGATTTGAATGACAGCAAGCAAAAAGGCAAACAAAAACAAAGGAATTCTGTTGCTAATTTCCGCAATCAGGAAAAATTTAAGAAAATAATCTACCTTTCGGGATTCATTCTAATTAAATTATTGGTATACCCATAGGGACATGCTTCGTAAAAACCTTAAATATTTAAAATAACGAAACGAAAACAATAATACCTAGCAAAGATTTATTTATTCGAAATATGGTGTTTTATAAGAAATTAGTAAGAAAATGAACTTTTACCAAAAATGTACATTATTGGTTCTTGGGTTGATTTCCCCTTTATGTAAGCTTAGTATTAAAAACTTTTTTGATCTAATTGTTTTCTATTCTATGCGCCTCAGTCGATTTCCGTGAATTATTACTTTTTGGGCAACCCAAGTTTATAACACCCAAAAGGAAGAGAGATAGACCCGTTGATAAGTATACCGATCGACTCAGAATCACTTTCTGATTCGATTTAGCTATTTCCGACTGTCTGTCTGTCTATCCGTCTGTCCGTTTTAATTTGTGTACAAACTACAGGTCGCATTTTTCATCCGATCATCTTTAAAATCGGTATGGGCGCGTTTTTCGGCCTAGAAACAAAGCCTATTGGAAAAAATCGGTTCAGATTTAGATATAGCTCCCATATATACGTTCGTCCGATTTGCAGTAATACTACAATAAAATGGTCATTTGTTAACCGATTTTCTCGAAATTTCGCAGGAAGGATTTTCTTATGACTCCCCACATTACAGGTGGATTTCATAGAAATCGGTTCAGATTCGGATATAGCTCCCATATATATGTTCGTCTGATTTGCAGTAATAATGCAATAAAGTGGTCGCTTGTTACCCGATTCTCTTGAAATTTGCCAGGTAGGATTTTGTAATGACTCTCGAAATCGAAATGAATTTCATGGAAATCGGTTCAGTATTAGTTATAGCTCCCATATATATGTTCGTCAGATTTTGAGTAATATGCAATAATGTTGTCATTTGTCAACCGTAGATATTACAGTTTGAACATATTTTTGCTCGCCGAGGTTCATCAAAAATGGTTCAGAATTGGATATAGCTCTCACATTGTACTTATACGGTAGTTGTAGGGTATTATACATTCAGCACTGCCCGACTTTTGTCCTTCCTTACTGATTTCCATTTGATTGAGACAATAATGATTATTGAGGTGTTTCATGATTAACTAAATGATTTTGTTAGAGGAGGATGTTTGCACGACTACCGAACATGAGATCATGTGTTCAAATATCTGCTGCGGCGAAATTATTAACATTGTCTTTAGGGTAATAGTAAAGGGTGTAACAGAGAAAAAAACGAAAGCAGCAGTAAACGAAGGAGAAAATCATCCCGATTGGAAAAGCAAGCACATGCTGCACATCTTCGTTGTGGTGGTTGGTTTTACTTTCTTTATTCCAATCGGGATGATTTCTCTTTCGTTTACTGCTGGCTGCTTAATGGTTGTTGTTTTGCTTATGAATAATATTGTTGTTGTTGTTATATGTAGGCTCGCAAAGCGAATGCCTTTCATCAACAAGTTCTTACTTTGGGTCGTTGAGATTTAAAATAAATGGTTGCAGGAAAATTAACAAATTTTGTCGTTAACAAAAGTTGTTCTTTTTCAAAATTATTCTTATCTGTGTAGTAACATAACCAGGTGCCAATAGTTCCCAGTGGGTCATGGCATCCGCCAGCCCATGTATAGATTTTCAACATATTATCGCCTTTGCACTCCACACAGCGCTCCCCCAGCTAGACATGAGAGACTGGCAAGCAAACCCCGTGGACGAGACAAGAACAGCATATTTCAAGTGTACGGTAATGTTAAGCCTGGAGTTTATTCAGGGATTCTAAACATTTCCCAATGCACCACAGCCGAACGGTCCTCGAATTCAAGATCTTTAACAGCACCACCTATGACGCTAAACACCTGGATTCAAATCCTGGCGAGAACATCAGAATAAAAATTTCCCCTCCTAATGCTGGCGAAATTAATGAGGAACTATGCCACATGAAACAAACAAAGGCGTGCTAAGTTCGGCCGGGCCGAATCTTGGAAACCCACCACCATGGATTCTGCAAAAAATTTATACAAAATAAAATAAGCTGAAGGGCATAATTTTATTCTACAAACCAATCATCCAACAAACCGTACAGGGACGATCGAGAGACCAGTTTACATCGGAGCTATATCAGGTTATAGACTGATTCGGACCGTATTTAGCACAGTTGTTGGAAGTCGTAACAGAACAACGCATGCCAATTTGGACAAAAATTGCGGCTTGTAAGGACTCAATAAATAAAATCGGGAGATCGGTTTATATGGAAGCTATATCAGGTTATGGACCAATCTTGACCGTACTTGGCACAGTTGTTAAAAGACATAACGAAACACCAGGTGCAAAATGTCAGCCAAATTCGACAAAAATTTCGTCTTATAAGGGCGCAAGAAATTAAATCGGGGGATCTGTTTATATGGGGGCTATATCTGGTTATTGACCGATTCGGGCCGTACTAACCAGAGTTGTTGGAAGTCATAACAAAACACTACATGCAAAATTTCATCCATATCGAATAAAAATATCGGCTTGTAAGGGTTCAAGAAGTCAAATCGGGTGATCGGTTTATATGGGAGCTATATCAGATTATAAACCGATTTGTACCGTGCTTGGCACATGACAGAACGCCTCATGCAAAATTTCAGCTAAATCGGACAAAAGTTGCGACTTCCAGGAGCTCAAAAAGTCAAATCGGGAAATCGGTTTATATGGGAGCTATCTCTTAATCTGAACCGATTTAGCCCATTTGCAATCCCCAATGACCTACATCAATATTAAGTATCTGTGCAAAATTTCAAGCGCCTCGCCTTACGCGTACACCTCTATCGTGATTTCAACAGACTAGATCGACACAGAGCGTCGACACAGAGCGTATAAGACCTATATTTCGAGGTGTTACAAACGGAATGACTAGATTAGTATACCCCCATCCTATGGTGAAGGGTATAAAAATGGTATGGCAGCCATGTAAAAACTTCTCCCCAAAGAGGTGTCGCACAGCGGCACGCCGTTCGTACTCGACTGTTAAAAGGCCCGTTATCATTCAGCTTAAACTTGAATCGGACAGCACTTATTGACTTGAAACTTTACTCCAGTTCCTAAATTGAATGTTCATGGGCAAATGTGAAGTTTTTAGGATTCGGGTATGCCGGATCTCAGTCAGAAAGACCAGAAAAGATAGTCATTGGACAGTCTCAACAACATCAGAATAGAACCCCACTCCGTAGGCATTTTGATGGCATTTATGAGAATCAAGGTCCCTAAACACAGTACCCGCCGCACAATCCTGAATATCTTTTCTCCAATAGGTTTCGGTGGCGGATAGTATGGGACCTTCCTCAACCCTTTTATCGGCATCCGGACTGGAACTGTGGCTCTTTCAGAGTGCCGATTTCACTTAGCCCAAGTGGAACCTTGATGGCACAATTTTTAATATAAACCTCAAAAGGCTGCATATTCAATATCGCTGCCTGTGGTATGGACCTAACCGATCTTGGACCTTACCAGTCTTTTGAACCTCATTCCTCCTTTTTAGCATCCTTCCATACCAATGCCTTTTGAATCAGTAATGATTATTTCCTCTGTAGGAATAAAAAGTTAATAATCGTTAAGTTCGGCTGGGCCGAACTTTGGATACCCAACACCTCGGGTATATATGCAAACCACCATTCTTCATAATCCGTCATGCCCCCATAGCAGCTATATCGAAATATGGTCCGATTTGGACCAAATTCGGCACGGACATTGAGTGGTCTAATAAGCCATTGCTCAATTATTGTATGTAGAACAAAATATTGGCCCTTTGGTAGCTATATCCAAATATAGACCGATCAGAACCGAATACGACGCGGATGTCGAAAAGCCACACATAAGTCACTGTGTCAATTTCAGGGAAATCGAATTATCAATTCGCCTCTATGCGGGCCAAGACTTTAAAACGAGAGATTGATCTATATGGCAGCTATATGTCGAAGGCCCTAGCACAACTCATTGTCCCAAATTTCGGCGACATCAAACAATAAAAGCGCCTTTTATGGGTCCAAAACCATAAATCAAGGTATCGGTCTATATGGCAGCTAACTGATCTAGCCCAAATAGCAGAAATATTTCGGAGAGCCCAACACAACTCACTGTCGCAAATTTCGACGACTTCGGACAATAAAAGCGTCTTTTATGGGTCCAAAACCATAAATCGAGAGATCGGTCTATATGGCAGTTATATCCAAATCTAAACCGATCTTGGCCACAATGCAGAAATATGTCGAAGGTCCCAACACAATTCACTGTCCAAATTTCGGCGAAATCGGACAATAAATGCGCCTTTTATGGGCCCGAAACCTTAAATCGAGAGATCTGTTTATATGACGGCTATATACAAATCTGAACCGATCTGAGCCAAATTGAAAAAGGACTTCGAAAGGACTAACACTGTCCCAAATTTTGGCAAAATTGGACTATAAGGCAGCTATATCCAAATCTGGACCGATCTTGGCCAAATTGAAGAAGTATGTCGAAGGGCCTTACACAACTCACTGTCCCAAATTTCAGAAAAATCGGATAATAAATGTGGCTTTTATGGGCCTAAGAACTTAAATCGGAGGATCGCTCTATACGGGGTCTATATCAAGATATAGTCCGATATAGCCCATCTTCGAACTTAACCTGCTTATGGTACAAAAAAGAATTTGTGCAAAGTTTCAGCTCAATATCTCTAGTTTTGGATACCCAACTTTAGCGTGATTTCAACAGACAGACGGTCAGACGGAAGGACATGGCTAGGTCGTCTTTGATTTTTATGACGATCAATAATCTATATACTTTAGGTCGGAAATGGATATTTTGATGTGTGACAACGAAAT
Source organism: Stomoxys calcitrans (assembly GCF_963082655.1). Classification (NCBI taxonomy): domain Eukaryota; kingdom Metazoa; phylum Arthropoda; class Insecta; order Diptera; family Muscidae; genus Stomoxys; species Stomoxys calcitrans. The sequence goes on along the minus strand of NC_081555.1, from coordinate 171,868,396 downwards.
GACAAAATAAATATAACCCCATCCTTCGGTGGTGGGTAAAATAACTTCCTATCATCGTATTCCTTTTCAAGACAATTTCAAATCGAGCGTAGGTACTTCGTCCAGCTGGCCCCACTTGGGGTTGCAAATAAAAATTTTCCCATGAACATTCCATTAAGAACCAGTGGCAAACTTCTCACATATCAATCAGTGCTGTCCAATTCAAGTTTATGCTCAATGGTAAGGAGCCTTCTTTTAATAGTCGCGTCCGAAAGGCGTGCCGCAGTACGACATCACTTTGGGGAGAAGTTTTACATGGCATAATACCTTACATCCTTAAACTATTGCTCGTCACCGATTTTGACAGTCTCTTCGGTGACCTTTCCATGATTTCATATATAGTGGACGTAAATTTGCCTTCAACTAATGCGATTAATTTCGTATCATTCTTAGAACTTCAGGGTATCCCTGGTTATAGAAGTTACGTAGACTTCAATACTGATGGTTCCAAATACGACGACCATTTGTCATTTCTCTTGAGATTTGTTCTGATTTAGCGAATGTAAACATTCGCAAGTTGTTAGGCTTTTTAAAGCGATCTGGGTGATTCAACGGTAGGAAATAAAAGGCACCTTCCTTCTCCCATTCCTATGACCGAAAACGCCTTCTGCCCATGTAATCTCCTAAGTTTGCGTCAATAATCCAGATGCATAGCATATTTTTCATCCTTCAAGAGTTATTTAGGCGGAGCTCAGCGCAAATCGTCGATCATATCTCCATTTGGTTGGAGGCCACCATTGATATGGAGAAAGTCCGCCCAGGAGTATTTTCCCTGTCGCAGAAATATCTCGACAGCTCGCACCTTTTTTGTGGTGGCCCGTTTCCGTTGCGTAGATAACCCAGCAGCATAGGATATTAGGAAAGCTGCTCTATAAGTTTCTGACCTATGCAACATCAAGAGTTACCAGGTGAAATCTGGCACTTACATTGGTCTTAATCAGTCTATAACCTGATATAGCTCCCACATAGACCGATCACTGGAATTTGAATTTTTGGGCCCCTAGAAAGCGCACTTTTTGTCCGAGTTGGCTGAAACTTTGCATGTAGTGTTTTGTTACGACTTCCAGAAACTGTGTCAAGTACGATTAAAATCGGTCTATAACCTGATATAGCTCCCATATAAACCGATCTCCCGATTTGACTTCTTGAGCCCTTGCCAGCCGCGATTTTTATCCAATTTTACTGAAATTTTACATAGAGTGTTCTGTTATGACTTCCAACAACTGTGTTAAGTACGGTCCAAATTGGTCTTTAACCAGATATAGCTCCCATATTTCAGCCGAATCCATGGTGGTGGGTTCCCTAGATTCGGCCCGGCCGAACTTAGCACGCTTTTACTTGTTTATGGCTGTTTTATGGCTTTTTCGCCTTAATTTCATTATTTCATTCGCTATGCCTCTCTATAAACTTGATTAATATTTAATTTTTGAATAGCTGTAACTATTTGAAACATTAAACTTACAAAAATCGTTTATGAACACAAATGAAGTTTTCCCTCAAACGAAATGTCGAAAGGGCACGTTGAGATGTGACATAAATATTGAATATGAAAATCTGACACAGACGAGACAATGTCCTCGAAGCTCAACCAAATATTGATGATCAATTATGGCACATTGTCAAAAGCAAAAGGTAATAAAGGGTCGCCGTCATTTAGGGTGAGTGAAATTTAAATCATAGTAAAATATAAATACATACATACAAGGAAGAAGAAGCCAAAATCTGATTGACTTTGAAGTCGAATTGGGGAAATGTTTTATACAAAATTTCATATGCAAATTTGCCAATTAACATTCCATTAAGGAACAGGGGCAAACTTCTTACATATCAATGAGTGCTGTCCGATTCATGTTTAACATCAATGATAAGGGGCCTCCTTTCTATATCCGAGTCCGAAGACCCCTCTGTGAAAAAGCTTTTACATAGCTGCCATATCATAGGGTACAGTACCTCATACATATCGCCGCTAAACATTTTTAAAATGATCTCGCCAGGATTCAAACCCCGGGCGTTCAGCGTCATATGTGGACATGGTAATCTCTGCGCTACGGTGACCTCACGGTGTCATATAGTCTACTCAAATTAAAAAATTACATTGTTTTTTTATTACATAGTAATTGTAAAGGGAGTGCCAAATTTGGTCAAGAAATCAATGAAAACTTCCTCCATCTTCTCTTCTTCAAAAGAAATTACTCCGATAAGGTATTCCGTTGATTCCATTGTTAAGCTTATAAACCCTTCTACAAATGAATTTACTTTATCCTTTACTTCCTTTTAAACTTTTCTAGTTTCCTTTCCTTTCTCTAGAAAAGTTTCCTTTCTCTGTGTAGTCCACATTTGCAGCCACCATCTGTGTGACACCACATAAACCTGAAACAAACATCAATAGTTTTCTGACCCTACAATCATTCAATTTGAAACAATGAATGGAGATTCAAAGAAAAAAAGAGAAATAAAAACTTTCGACCACATTGTCACCTGTCATTCGACTTTAAGTTTCTGTCATACCACAAATGCCACACTCTTTGTGAAAGCCATACAAAAGAATAGCCCTTTCAAAGAGAACATACACTCACAAAAAATTGACAATATAAAGTAAACCCATTTTATGACTTCATTAAGTTTTGTTAATACGGCCAAAAAAAAAATCATAATAAAACACCGCATGCAAAATTTAGGCAAAATCGCGGCTTGTAAGGACTCAAGAAGTCAAATCGGAAGATCGATTTATATGGGAGGTATATTAGGTTATAGACTGATTTGAACCGTACTTAGCACAGTTGTTGAGAGTCATAAGAGAACACCGCATGCAAAGTTTCAGCCAAATCGAACAAAAATTGCGACTTGTAAGGGTTCAAGAAGTCAAATCGGCAGATCGGTTTATATGGGATTTATATCAGGTTATGAACCGATTTGAACCGTACTTGGCACAGCTGATGGAAGTCATAACAGAACACTACGTGCAAAATTTCTGTTAAATCGGACGAGAATTGCGCCCTCTAAAGGCTCAAGAAGTCAAGACCCAAGATCGGTTTATAAGGCAGGTCTTCCAGCTCTACTTCTTACAACTGTGTTAAGCATGGTTTAAATCGGTTCATAACCTGATATGGCTGCCATATAAACCGATCTGAGATCTTAATTTCTTGAGCCGCTGGAGGGCGCAATTCTCATCCGATTTGGCTGCAATTTTGCATGAAGTGTTTTGTTATGATTTCCAACAACTGCGCTTAGTATGCTTCAAATCGGCAAATTACCTGGTATAGCTGCCATATAAACCGATCTGGGATCTTGATTTCTTGAGCCTCTAGAGGGCGCAATTCTCATCAGATTTGGCACAAATTTTGTACAACGGCTTCTCTCATGACCTTCAACATACGTGTCTAATATGGTCTGAATCGATCCATAGCTTGATACAGCTCCCATATAAAACGATCTCCCGATTTTGCTTCTTGAGCCCCTACAAGGTACAATTCTTATCCGAATGGACAGAAATATTGCACAATGACTTCTGCAATGTTCAGCATTCAATTCATGTTTGGTCCGAATCAAACTATAATTTGATATAGCTCCACTTACACTTACAGTTCTTATTCACTATTGTTGGTTTGCCTTAAAAGAGATAGTGCGCAAAGAACTCGACAAATGCGATCCATGGTGGAGGGTATATAAGATTCGGCCCGGCTGAACTTAACACGCTCTTACTTATTATACCCTACACCACTACTGTGGTACAGGGTATTATAACTTAGTGCATTTGTTTGTAACACCCCGAAGGAAGAGAGATAGACCCATTGATAAGTATACCGATCGTCTCAGAATCACTTTCTCATTCGATTTAGCTATGTCCGCCTGTCTGTCTGTCTGTCCATGTTAATTTGTGTACAAACTACAGTTCGCAGTTTTCATCCGATCGTGTTGAAATTTGGCACAGGCATTTTTTTCGACAACGAAACAAAGCCTATTGAAATTAGAAAAAATCGGTTCAGATTTAGATATAGCTCCCATATATAAGTTCGTCCGATTTGCAGTAATAATGCAATAAAATGGTCATTTGTCAACCGATTCTCACGAAATTTGACAGGAAGGATTTTCTAATGACTCTCGATAGTACAGGTGAATCTCATAGAAATCGGTTCAGATTTAGATATAGCTCTCAAGTACATATATCTCCCGATTTTCACTCCTAGAGCCACTGCAAGCGCATTTATAAACCAATATTTCCAATACTTTGTACAACGATTTCCTCGACGAATTCCACGATATCTGAAAAGTTTGCTCAAAATCGGTTCATATTTAGATATAGCTCCCATATATATGTTCGTCCGATTTTGAGACAAATCGCAATAAAGTGCTCATTTGTTAACCGATTCTCTCGTAATTTGGCAGGAGGTATTTTCTTATCACTTCCGACATTATTGGTGAATTTCATAGAAATCGGTTCAAATTTAGATATAGCTCTCATGTATATATATCGCCCGTTTTTTACTGCTAGAGCCACTGCAAGCGCATTTATTGACCAATCTTTCCAAAACTTTGTACAATGCTTTCTTCGGCAACTTCTACAATATCTACAAAATTTTGTAGATATTGTAGAAGAAGAAGAAATCGGTTCATATTTAGATATAGCTCCCATATATATATGTTCGTCCGATTTGCAGTAATAATGCAATAAAATTGTCACTTGTTTACCGATTCTCTCGAAATTTGGCAGGAAGGATTTTCTAATGAATCTCAACATTACTTGTGAATTTCATAGAAATCGGTTCAGATTTAGATATAGCTGCCATATATATTTATCGCCCGATTTTCACATCTATAGTCGCTGCAAGCGCATTTATTGACCAATCTTGCCAAAATTTTGTAAAGCGCTTTCCCGACGACTACCATAATATCGATGAAGAAATCGGTTCAGATTTAGATATAGCTCCCATATACATGTTCGTTAGATTTGGACTAATATTGCAATAAAGTGTTCATTGTTAACCGATTCTCTTGTAATTTGTCAGGAGGGATTTTTTTATCACTTCCGACATTATTGGTGAATTTCATAGAAATCGGTTCAAATTTAGATATAGCTCTCATGTATATATATCGCCCGATTTTCATTTCTAGAGACACTGCAAGCGCATTATTCCCCAATACTGCCAAAATTGTGCACAACTCTTTCCTCGATGCCTACCACAATATCTAAGAAGTTTAGTCAAAATCGATTCAGATTTAGATGTAGCTCCCATATATACGGTCGTCAGATTTTGTGAAATTTGCAATAATGTCGTCATTTGTCCACCGTATTTACTACAGTTTGAACATATTTGCTCGAAAGTTGATACGGATTGTTTAATAATAAAACATGCACCGAAGTTCATCAAAATTGGTTCAGAATACGATATAGCTCCCACTTTGTACCGCCCGACTTTTGCCTTTCCTTACTGGTTTACCTATAGATATAGTCACATTTAAATCGATACCAATATTAGATTTCTTCAAACTAATCCAGATCTATAGTGATTTAATATGTGTACATCATTAGCAGAATCCTTGCTGGCAGGTGGACAAGATTCGACCTGGCCCATTTTAGCACCTTTTTACTGGTCTTTATTTCCAAAACTTTCTTTGGCTGTATAAACTTATAAATCTACATTGGGATATTCTTATATACAACCTCCTTTATGCAAACGGCAAACAATTTTGGAGTGCAACTGTAAGTGTGTAAGGCAGATCGTCGTCTGGTTCATTGTCCGTCTGCATGCAAGTGATGTTTTATCACGAACAAAGAAAACGATATAAACATTCACACATAGCCTCACAAGTACTCTCGTATATACATGTGTGGCTGCGGTATGGCATGCCATTGCCTAGGGTCAAACAATTCATGCTCACCTCTCCACCCACTCAGTTGCACTCACATCACTCACTTATGCCATGCAGCCACCTTAGCCCACACAAACACACATTTACTACTGAAGGCAGTAGCGAAATGTGTAAAGAAACACCATGAAATGATAATTTGCCTTTTGTGTGCTGTGCTGTGCTGCTGCATGGTTCTCCTCTTTCACAGCCATGAGTCTCTATTTTTTCTTGTTCTCTCAACTCTTCATCATCATCATCATCATCATCGTGTGCCAAATGTACTCACTCTCACACCCACACTGCAAATGCAAACTCTAAAGAACGAATATGCATGTTGTCTCCTACAGCTGGCTGTTTGCATTAACAGAAAATCTAGATATGGATGAGTGAGTGAATGTTCGTTCATTCGTTGGCTCATTCTTTCGTTGGTGGTAATGCTAATGTCGTTTGATACACCAATGCAAAAAAAAACTTACAACAAAAATCAAGAGAACAAACAAAAACTATGGAAGAGTAGATAGGTATGTACAAAGAAACTATCTAAGTTTCCCTGCCTGCTGTAGAAAAACGAAGTCAAGTTGAACTGATTCGCTGTCAGCAGCCTCGTGGGGATTTGTTTCACTTTTCCTTCTCTCAGGCTGCTTCCCTTTTTCTTCTATATAGCATTTTAGTTTTGCTGTTTCTACGACTTGGATATTTATGGGCAGTGAAATTTATGCTTAAGAATTCTGTTTTACCACATTTTTGCCTTAAACCTCTAGCCCTAAAGGTGCAACTACTACTCCATTTGACTGTATTTACTTTGCGTGAAAGGGAATTTTAAGTGAATGTTGAGTAAGAAGACAGCAAAGTGTTGATAACACGATAGGGCAAGTAGACTTACTCAAGCTTCTAAGAGGTTTCCTGTCCGGAAGTGTGGCTTACTTCAATGCAGACCATTGACTTGTGTTTTTTTTTAACAAAGAAATGATTAGTTACAACTTAGGAAAGAAAGTGGAAGAGGTAATATATGGTCAATGGAGCCGTGTTGAAAATGAAGTATTAAAAAAAAAAATTCTGAAAAAAAAACCATAAAAAATAATTTTTGACAAAATTTTGTTTAAGCCTCTAGGGGCTGAAGAAGTCAAGATCCCATATCGGTTTATATGGCAGCTATATCAGGTTATGAACCGATTTGAATCATACTAAACACAGTTGTTGGAAGTGATACCAAAACACTACGTGCAAAATTTCAGTCTAATCGGACTAGAATTGCGCCCTCTAGAATCTCAAGAAGTCAAGAAGCAAGATTGGTTTATATGGCAGCTTTATCAAAACATGGACCGATTTGACCTTTTTATTTAATAGTTTTTTTGGTTTGCTCGGCTCGACGTCGTGAAAACAATTGTTAAAAAACTGATGCTATTGTTTTTGAAAATTGTTTTATTATTAAACAAGTAAAAAGGCGTTAAAGGGGTAAAAAGGCGGCCGGGTTGAACTTTGGATACCCACCACCTCGGGTATATATGTAGACCGCCTTCCATCAAAATCCGGGGAAAATTGCATACCTTATGTCCCATATGTTCCGATTTGGACAAAATACTAATAAGTACTGTAGCTATGTCTCAACCTTAACCGATCTGAACCATATACAACACGGATGTCGACAAGCCTATCATAAGTCACTGTGTCAAATTTCAGTGAAATCGGATTATAAATGCCCCTTTTAAGGGGCCAAGACTTTAAATCGAGATATCGGTCTACATGGCAGCTGTATCCAAATCTGGACCGATTTGGGCCAAGTTGCAGAAAAATGTCGAATAGCCAAACACAAAGCACTGTTTCATATTTCGGCGAAATCGGACATTAAATGCGCTTTTTATGGGGCCAAAACATTATCGAGAAATCGGTCTATATGGCAGCTATATCCAAATCTGGACCGATCTGGGGCAAATTGGCGAATGATGTCGAAGGGCCTAACTCAACTCACAGTCCCAAATTTCAGCAAAATCGGATAATAAATGTGGCTTTTATGGGCCTAAGACCCTAAATCGGCGGATCGGTCTATATGGGGGCTATACCTTCGAACTTAACCAGCTTATGGAAAAAAAAGGATTTGTGCTAAGTTTCAGCTCAATAGCTCTGTTTTTAAATACTGTAGCGTGATTTCAACGGACAGACGAACGGATATGTCTGTATCGTCTTAGATTTTTACGCTGATCATGAATATATATTCTTTATAGGGTCGGAAATGGATAATTCGATGTGTTGCAAACGGCATAACAAAACGAATATACCCCCATCCTTCGGTGGTGGGTATAAAAACGAATTTTATAAACAATTTGGAGCCAAGAGTCTGGGGGAACCTTATCCCATAAACTCCCCTTAAACCAATGAAAATATGGGGTTTTTGAGGTTAGAGCACGATGCTAATATTTTTTCAGGGCTAAGTGTCTGGGGGACCACCTCACTCCACAAAAATAATAAAAACAAGTTATAGTCCGATTCGGACCATGAATGATTGCTGAACATTGCATAAGTCATATTGTAATATTTCAGTTCATTCGGATAAGAATTGCGCCTTGCACACTTAGCACAGTTTTTGGAAGTGCTACCAAAACACTACGTGCAAAATTTCAATAAAATCGGATAAGAATTGAGCCCTCTAGAGGCTCAAGAAGTCAAGACCCAAGATCGGTTTATATGGCAGCGATATCAAAACATGGACCGATTTAGCCCACCAACCGACCTACACTAATCAAAAGTATTTGTGCAAAATTTCAATTTCAATCCAAATCTGGACCGATCGGGCCCAATTTGAAGAGGGATGTCGGGTGACCCAACACTGCTCACTGTCTCAAATTTCAGCGAAATCGGATAAAAAATGGGCCTAAGACCTTAAATCAGCGGATCGGAGTATATGGGGGCTATATCAAGATATAATCCTATAAAGCCCATCTTCAAACTTAACCTGCCTATGGACAAAAAAATAATCTGTGCCAAATTTCAGCTCAATATCTCTATTTTTAAAGATTGTAGCGTAATTTCAACACCCGGACGGACGGACATGGCTAGATCGCCTTAGGAAGGAAATTCCTCTACCACAGGAGAGGTGTTTTCATTTACCTTACCAAATTAAAAGACAAATTGAGCATTAAGGAGAAATCACAAATCTGAAATCCATCATCGTTTTCAAAAAACCATAAAACTGAGCAGATAATGGCATATGTCAACAACAACAATGGATGACAACATCATTGGCACTCACATTCATTTGTTGTTCTTGCAAGAGAGAGAAATAGAGAGAGAGAGAGAGAGAGAGAAAGAAAGCACCATCTTCGCCAACGTTTATCCTCAACTATGCATTTTGAATGTTATCATTGTGTCACGATGTCTTTATGATACCATGATGATAAGGCAAATGACACACTTACGGCAGCCACAATCATTCCGAGGAACATCAGTGTAGGGTCTCATGCATCGTCCTCGGTAGAGTAAGAGAGACATCGTGGCAGTGCTGTATGGAGTTAAGATGAATGGAAGTGAATGATGTGCCATCATATATCACACAAAGCAGTATGACCATGGGGAGTTTCCTGACATCTTGAGAAGTTTCTCGCTGCATTTGTGTGTATGCTCAAAGTAACGAAATGCTTAAGTAAAGGCACCAAGCGGTGGGTAGCGATTTTCGATTTTATGCAACCCATATGACATATATTCCAGTCACGATTCACATTCAGTTTGGGGATTAAAGGCTTCCCTGCCCATTAACGTGGCAAAAGACTAAGATGCAACCATCCATTCATTCATTCGTTCTACCTGTTTGGGGCTATATTCTGAGCCATGAATTGGCTCAACCAATATTTTGGCAGCCTTGACATTTTATGTCATCGTAATGATGAATTTGCACATTTCTTCCACCTTTTTGGCCAGACATCAAAAGGACGACAATATTTACTGCTGCTTAAGGCATCCTTCAAGGCGTCTTGGTCTGGGACGAAAATTTGCACTGGAGTCAATCAAGTTATTAATTGGCATCATTCAGTCTACAAATGGCTAGGAAATGTGTAATTAAAATCAGACCGAAAAGAGAATATGAAAGAGAAGAGTTAAACAAGCGAATAATGGTCAAGGGATTTTTAATTACCATATGAGTTTGATAAATAAAAAATAAATATTAAAACATAACAAGTAAGAGCGTGCTAAGTTCAGCTGAACCGAATCGTATACACCCTCCACCATGGATCACATTTGTCGAGTTCTATGCGCGGTATCTCTTTTTAGACAAACAAAAAATATTGAATAAGAATCGTTATGCTATTAGAACTATATCAAGTTATAGTCCAATTCGGTCTATAAATAAATACTGAGCATTGTAGAAGTCATTGTGTATTATTTCAGTTCATTCGGAAAATAATTGCGCCTTGTAGGGGCTCAAAAGCAAAATCGGGAGATCGGTTTATTTGGGAGCTGTATCAAGCTATTGATCGATTCTGACCATATTAGGCACGTATGTCAAAGGTCATGAGAGAAGCCGTTGAACAAAATTTCTGCCAAATCGGATGAGAATTGCGCCCTCTAGTGGCTCAAGAAGTCAAGACCCAAGATCGGTTTATATGGTAGCTATATCAAAACATGGACCGATTTGAACCATACTTAGAGCAGTTATTGGAAGTGATACCAAAACACCAAGTGCAAAATTTCAGTCAAATCGTACGAGAATTGCGCCCTCTAGAGGCTCAAGAAGTCAAGACCCAAGATCGGTTTATATGGCAGCTATATCATGGACCGATTTACAATCCCAACCGATCTACACTAAGAAAAAGTATTATTAGACAGACGGAGCGACGGACGGACAGACGGACGAACAGAAGGACGGACAGACGGGCGGACGGATGGACGGACAGACGGACGGACGGACAGACGGACGGACAGACGGACGACCAAATGGACGGACAGACGGACGGACAGACGGACGACCAGATGGACGGACATGGCTAGATGGACTTAAAATGACATGACGGTCAAGAATAAATAAACTTTATGGAGTCTCAGACACATACTTCGAGGCGTTACAAACAGAATCACGAAATTAGTATGACCCCATCCTATGTGGAGGATATAAAAAAGCAAAAGGCTTAAGAAGATCGGTTTATATGACAGCTATATCATGTTATAGAACGATTTGAACCATACTTAGCACGGTTATCGGTAGTTATAACAAAACACTTCATGCTAAATTTCAGCCAAATCTTACGAAAATTGCGTCCTCTAGTGGCTCAAGAAGTGAAGATCAAAGATCGGTTTATATGGCAGCTATATCAGGTTATGGACTGATTTGAACCATACTTAGCACAGCTGTTGGAAGTCATAACAAAACACTTCACGCAAAATTTCTGCCAAATTGGATAAAAATTTGCGCCCTCTAGTGGCTCAAGATGTCAAGATCCAAGATCGGTTTATATGTCAGTTATATCAGGTTATTGACCGATTTGAACTATACATAGCACAGTTGTTGAAAGTCATTACAAAACACTTAGTGCGAAATTTCAGCCAAATCGGATAAGAATTGCGCCCTCTAGTGGCTCAAGAAGTCAAGATTCAAGATCGGTTTATATGACAGCTATATCAAAATGTAGACCGATATGGTCCATTTACAATCCCAATCGAACTACCCTGATAAGAAGTAATTGTGCAAGCGCCTAGCTTTACTCCTTCGGAAGTTAGAGTGCTTCCGACAGACGGACGGCCTTGTCTAAATCGAATAAAAATATCATGATGGTCAAGAATGTATATACTTAATGGGGTCTTAGAAGAATATTTCGAGGTGTTATAAAAGCCACTATACATTTATAAACATATCGATATGCTGTCTAGCATTGACTTAAAGGCATTTCCCTATAGCTCCATTACTGCTGGATTAAGAGTTAAAGGCTACCATGCAAAACAGCACCCATTTTTATACCCACCACCATAGGATGGGGGTATACTAATCTAGTCATTCAGTTTGTAACACCTCGAAATATTGACCTAGGACCCCAAAAAGTATATGTATTCTTGATCGTCTCGACATTCTGAGTCGAAATAGCCATGTATGTCCGTTGTCTGTCGAAATCACGATAGCGGTCGAAAGCGTAAGGCTAGCCGCTTGAAATTATGCACAGACACTTACACTTGCAAATGTGCCAAATCGGTTCAGATTTGGATATAGCTCCCATATAAACAGATCTATCGATTTGACTTCTTGAGCCTCTAGAAGCCGCAATTTTTGTCCAATTAGGCTGAAATTCTGCACATAGTGTTCTGTTATAACTTCTAACAACTGTGCTAAGTACGGTTTAAATCGGTAAAGAACCTGATATAGCTCCCATATAAACCGATCTCCCGATTTGACTTCTTGAGCTCCTGGAAGCCGCAAATTTTGTTCGATGTGGCTGAAATTTTGCACATAGTAATCTGTTATGACTTCCGATAACTGCGCCTAGTACGACCCAAATCGGTCAAAAACATGATATAGCTCCCATTTAAATCGATCTTCCGATTTGACTTTTGAGCCCCTGGAAGCAGAAATTTGCAGCATTGTCCTGAAATTGTTTACTGGAAAAGTACGCAAACACTTAGTTATGGTCATCTTTTGTTCTCTCTCTCTCTTTCAACAACCCCATGTCATTACATGTAATCTCACTCAGTGGCATTAGCTAATGGATCCTCCCTAAGCAGAGTATTCTATTCAACTTTTCGAGCGGTATGCAGTCAAACTTCATATAAAAAACGCGTCGGCGGAAACAAAAACCTTTGATTCCAGTGAAATTCCGCTCGCGGAACAATTAAAAATTTCCGCGACTATTCCGAAAGCAGAACACAATACCAACCCTTACAGACTAGACTGAAGCCACTCTTCTCGCTCGTTGTTGTTGTAGCCACATTTGCATGTGTAAGTGGCGGTCCTCGTCAAGCTCCGGTAGGTGAGCAAGCTTGTTCCGATCCAAAGAACCGATCGCCGCAGGAAGAGGGTGCACATTGGTTATTTAAATGCGCCAATAACTCGCCTCATCATATGGAGCATCATAGGCTCATTGTTTACCAATCTAGCGGATTCGCTAGTTTATGGATAAATAAAACTTACGAATACATAAATTGATGACACCATATGTTTAAATAAACGGCGATAAGACTACCCGTTTAGCTAATCGGGGATAGCATTTTTCTCCATACAAACTAAGCGAGGAAATCCTCTTAATGGGTAAATAAAACACTTCTGGTATTTACGCAAGAGCCGGTACCGCCTAACCTCTCACTAAGACTCTCCGCTCGACACCGCTGATTGTCCGCGACTGCCTTTGCAACTTATCTTTATGGAGCATATCATTATCCGCTGTGGACGCGACGGTAGATCGCTGCTAAGCTTCTCGTGACAGGGATGAACACCACACAGATCGAATCTCAAAGTCCCAATTTCAATTAAAATGTATAATTTCTTCTTCTACACTGTGTACATATTTGTGCAATTCTCAGCTTTTACTCTTGCTCTCATTCCACTTCACTACACTAAATGGCGTGCCCTCGACAGACAGACGATAGGATATGGCTAAATAGGGTTAGAATGTGAAAACAATCAATTATATACAGGGTGCGCCTTACTTACTTGAAAAAACTGCCGAGCTGTGATTTGGACGGGTAGACGGTCGAGAGGGGGCGCATCTGTAGGAGAAAGTCCCCAAGTTTGTTTCTCTCTCCTGTCAATTGCCAAAATGCTCTGGTCTAGAGAGTAGAGGGCCTTCGGCGTTGATAGCTTATTTTCTAACGGTTGCCCACTTGTTGTTCACGTAACGTGCCTTCCCCGCTCCCTTTGAAATTCCTCCTCACAGACTTGTTCCTGGCCGTTATTCGTTTCTATGGTTGGTTTACTCATTTCGGCAGTGTGCAAGTGTCGCTTAACTCAGAAATGCACTTCAACATATCATCAGAACTTCGGAAAATATCGAAAGAAAGAGGCAGTCAGCTGTGCGTTCGGCTCGCAAACACGCAGCTGCTATGAGTATTTCTGAGACCGCTGATCGATGAATTCTCCATCAAGACCTTAAATTTCATTCCTATAGATTGACTGTTATGCAAGAATTAACTGAACGTGATTTTGTTGCCCGTCAAAATGCATGTGAAATGCTGATTGAAAACCTGCCTAAAACATGCGTTATTGAAGTGGTGTAAATTCCCAAGAACAACATTCGCCAGTACTCCAATTTCCATTCTTGAATTAACGGAAATGATTTCTTGTGTACTTATGGTATTGCCATATTGCCTTAGAAATATTGTACACATATCGTTCAATTTTTCATCCATCTGGATTGGGAGACAGATAAAGTGCTGCCAACGCATCACCTCAACATATATTTATTAGGGTGGATACCATGACATAATAACCAGGTAGTGTACAGCAAACAGCTGAGTATAATTTCTTCTCGCGAAGTGCACTATCTATCAAAAAATTTTGAATGTGTGTATGCATCATAGTTAAGAGCCTTACGCACACACAAACGACGAAAAATGGCGCGAACTTGTAGTAAACACAAAATCAGAGTTGCAAAATGTTGTTGTGCAACTGCTCCTACCTGCAAATGAATATACCTTGATTGATACTCTGTTCGCCTTTTCACATGATCAACTGCCTAATTCCATATAAACTTAAAATGAAAACTGTGTGAAAAAAATCTTTTTCTTCGCTTTGGAAACAAAAAAAAAATATATAAATATAATATGAGGGAAAGATTGTGTTGGTAGCAAAAATTCCCTGTAATTATGTTCCAAAACAATAAATAATTTGTTATAGTTTTTCACAACTATTTCGAAAACAACTGAGTACACTGCTATACCGACGAAAATTTGGTTTTTTAAGAAGGTTTCTGTAGTTTTATGGCTGTTTCAATGTTCACACAGTTGAAAATACTTTTTTTTCGCGATTACTTTTTTGAAACACTACAAAAATTTCAATGATAACCTAATGTTTTTATTCATAAGTTATTGGGGAATGTCTTACTGAATGAAATCAGTAAATTTTTTGGCTTTAAAATCTATTATCTTAAAAAAGTAATTACGAAAAAAATTTCACGAAAAGCGAACATAGTACCAGCCTTTGTGAAATAGTTAATCTTTCGTTTTATCCGGGTTATAAAATGTTCACCGGCTGGCAACTACCATATTCTGACAGTCATTCACCCAGGTTTAATCTCTTTCTATGAAAACATAAATTTAAAAAAAATATTTTCATTTTCATATTCATTTAAAAATATGCTGTCAAAATGTCTTTTTATTTTATTTTTACCAAAAGTAGAAATCAAACATGTAATGAAAACTTAAAAAAAAACCTTTTCATTTTGTGTTTTCATAGAAAGAGAATTGAGCTCCAGGTCTATGCACCGGAAATCACATGGCGCAATTATTTGAAGTTTGTCTCATTTGTAAAACATCTGAAGACCATCATGGCGTAACAAATGGTCTCATTTGTACTAAAAAAAAAAAAAACAAATCATATGGTGCAATCCGCCATCAAGCTGATCTACGGTTCGCCAACACACGCAAAGAAATTTGCGTGCGTGTTTGTATACGTGTGAATACATGAGCATACAACAAGCGAGAAAGAAGATTACAACAAAGAGAATGCAAACAAAAATCTGACATCTTAATTCCATCAAACCTGGTCGGCTGTTAACAACTGCTTGCTTGAGACCACCTTTTTAAATCCGCCTTGAAAAACCATATGGTGAAATCGCCACCTTGCAAACCTATTCGTCTAAGAGTCGTAGACGATACCTCCATCATGAGGAGTCGTGTCATCAAGACGAATCTTCTCGAAGAATTTGCCGCGAATCTTTCATATGGGGTGCTAAGAGAAAGTGTGAAGAGTCTAGAAAGATCTTAAAATCGCGCAAGAATCATGTAGCCGAGTAGCAAATGGGTGTTTTTTGGAAGATTGCTAAAATACTCTTCTAGAAGAGTTGCGCATTACACCCCTGGACGAGAAACAAATGAGTGCTTGGGAATATTTCCCCAATATTGCACTAAAAGGATTGCGCGTTAATTGCTTAGGAGATCTAAAAACGCATACCAAGATTATTTGTTCATCAAAAACGTAACAACTACGAAAACATGCAAGATATATTAATTTACCAGTAGTGGCAGTTGCCCAACAACAAAATATTGAGTGCACTGTCTATCAAAATCATTAATTACTACACTCGGATTTAAAGTATGTTACTAGTTCGCGCCATTTGTCGTTGTTCGTGCCATTGTTAGTTGTTTGTATGTATAGTTCTTAACTATAAACACACACACACACAACCAAAACTCGTTGACAGATAGTGCACTTCGCGAGAACAAATTGTACTCAGCTTTTTACGGTACACTACCTATTTATAATTAAGTCATGCAAGTATGTGGCTACAACAACAATCTGACTGCATTCTGACAAAAATAACATCGTTCTCATGTTATCATTCCGTGGTGCATTTTCGCATACCATTCCACTGGGCAAAACTGAACCAAAACAAAGTCTACTACTCGATGTCATAATCGACTACTCGATTATTCGATTTTTATTCACCAACTTTATTTGTTTATTACCGGAGGAGATTGGAGACCTTTTGCGTGTAGATTTTTGCCTCTGACGTTTACGAAAATAAAGAAAAAATAAAATAGGAAAAAAATCTATTCCTCTGCCAGTGAAATAAGAACAAGTGTAAATATTCGATATTAATTAAGATAAAATACACAACATTTCGATGATAAATTATCAATCAACCCAAAAGCGAATTAAGCAAAGGTAAAAGACCAAACGAAAATTGTTAAGCACCACGACAACACAGCCTATAGAGATATGAATCAAATTCGGATCCAAAATGCAAGTGGAAAAATTGTTTTTTTACGCAAAATTGGGGAATAAAATACATTTACCCCGTATTAACATTGCAAATATCCTCAGAATTTTTTCCCCCAACTGACCAACTGGGTTACTATTGATTTTCATAGACTACTTGCCGTACCGTTAATATGATGACCCTTCAAATTGCCGAAATTTTCTCCACTTCATACTGACCGATATTATTTAGTCATTACCTTATCGTTAAGAGACAATTATATCCAAGCAACGCAAGTGTTCTGCAAATAAATGCGTGCCATAGGGAGGCACACAACAGATAACAATTTAGAAGGTAAATGAACAATTCAAAGAACATGACTTGGTTGGTAAAAAGGCCCCCCCCCCACGTACCACCCACCAAATGAATTGTAATGTATATCTTAGAAGTGATCTGAAGAACATGATTGCAATTGCATAGGCCCGAGTGTTATTCTCATGCACAAATTGAAATTTGAAAATTATTAAACAATTTAATGTTAAACATTCCGCAATGCCGGTAATTAAAAAAAAATTGGGCGTTTTTGCTTAAAGAATCATTTGCATATATCAGATATTTTAACATTTTTTGATTTTATTCTAACAACCTATTGCCTTTTTGGAACATAAAAGACCTATGCCACGCAATCAATAAACTTAGTATATGAAAACTGGATGATTTAATAAGGTAATCAACAAAGTAAACTGTTCATATTGTTGAAACATCTGGGTTGTGGCTACATTCAACCGCCACTACCGAGAAGACGTAGAGCGTCATGTGATGAAGGTGCGTTTTATGTACTATCGTGGCTTCAGACCTCAACGTAGACAACATATCCGACATACCTTACTTGCAAAAAAATTTTAAAAACATTAAAACGTCAGCCACATGTTGTTGTTGTAGCAGTTCGTTGTGTTCTATCTTTCGTCTGCTTGATTCTGTTTAATATTCAAACCAAGAACTCTGCGACTAAATTGGGGTGCGTTCGGAGGAATCTGCGTCTGAGACGAGTGGGTCTGGTCTGTGCAGTTAAACAGGTTACGTGTGTCGTTTGGTTCCAGATCACAATTGGGATACATATCCTGCAAGTTATTAATCAATACTTGCTTCGTAGGAGTTGAGGCGGTTGCATCTGCCGGACTATAATTGGCCCAGAACTACCCTGGTTTGCTCGGGAAGGTCAATTTCTTCAGGTGCAACATGTTTGCAATCTTTAAGCTAAATGTCTATGGAGTAAAGTTTACTAGCACCAACTATTACAGAACACTTAATGTCTCTTCGACACGGAATATTTGTGAGCACCTAGCAGACTCGAACTTTGAGGTGCGATGTGTGTGGTGTTCATCGCTGTCACGAGAAGCGTAAATGCAAATGGATTGCTATATACAGAGTAGCTGCAACCGCAGTAGCGGACAATCAGCGGTATCGAGCGTAGAGTCTTAGTGAGGGGCCGGGCGGCACCGGCTCTTTGGTGCCTTAAAATAACGAATGGCCCCCCTGATCGGTTCAGAACCAGCTTACCCACTTACAAGAGCTTAACAACAATAACTTGATGTCATCATATTGGAAAGATCCTTAAAGTCCGCCGTCAGAAAAAGAATTTTCAAATCGCTTGTTAAATTTGGGGTACAAAATTGCTGTCGACGTCGTAATGTTAGCGACATTGATTATGTGTTCAGCCATTTATGACTTTTTTACGAAGAGGTGTCATTTTTCGTTCGGCATTAGGTGGTAACTTTTCGGGTTTTTGGCGAACTAAAAAGCACCAAATCTTGTGCGAAAAGCACTAAGTTGGCTTCCCTGCTCCTATCTAGACACTTAACAATTGAATCCAAAAACTTTAATGTATGTACCATATGGTTCAACCTATTGGGTTGCCCAAAAAGTAATTTTTCATATAGTCGGCGTTGACAAATTTTTTCACAGCTTGTGACTCTGTAATTGCATTCTTTCTTCTGTCAGTTATCAGCTGTTACGTTTAGCTTGCTTTAGAAAAAAAGTGTAAAAAAGTATATTTGATTAAAGTTCATTCTAAGTTTTATTAAAAATGCATTTACTTTCTTTTAAAAAATCCGCAATTACTTTTTGGGCAACCCAATATATTAATTTACAGGTAGTGGCAGTTGCCCAACAACAAAATATTGAGTGCACTATCTGTCAAAATTAGTGATTAGAGCAACTCTAATTTTGTGTATGTTACTAGTCCGCGCTATTTTTGGTTGTTAGTGTGAGCATGGTTCTTAACACACACACACACACACACAACCAAAACTCGTTAAAAGATAGTGCACTTCGCGAGAAAAAATTGTCATCATCTGTTTACGGTACACTACCTGCTAATTATGTCATGATTCAACCCAACTACATATCCTTCGGCTAGGTTTTTTCGAGTCTAAGTTAAAAAAAAATTTTACATTTAAAAAAAAAATTTCATTAAAATATCGTAAATTTAAAAAAAAAATT
Source organism: Stomoxys calcitrans (assembly GCF_963082655.1). Taxonomy (NCBI): domain Eukaryota; kingdom Metazoa; phylum Arthropoda; class Insecta; order Diptera; family Muscidae; genus Stomoxys; species Stomoxys calcitrans. The sequence continues at coordinate 171,849,176 of NC_081555.1, read as the reverse complement.
AAATTTAAAAAATCAAATTCGTAAATTTCTGAAAGAGTCCTAAATTATTAAACGAATTTGGTAAATTTTTTGAAATAACAAATCCACGTTTTTATACCAACCACCGAAGGATGGGGTTATATTAATTTTGTCATTCCGTTTGCAACACATCGAAATATCAATTTCCGACTCTATAAAGTATATATATTCTTGATCAGCGTAAAAATCTAAGACGATCTAGCCATGTCCGTCCCTCTGTCTGTTGAAACCACGCTACAGTCTTTAAAAATAGGAAAAATTAAGCTGTAACTTTGCAGAGATTCTATTTTTGTACATAAGCAGGTTAAGTTTGAAGATGGGCTATATCGGACTATATCTTGATATAGCCCCCATATAGACCGATCCGCCGATTGAGGGACTTAGACCCATAAAAGCCACATTTATCATCCGATTTTGCTGAAATTTGAGACAGTGGGTTATGATACTCCGCTCGGCATTCTTCTTCAATTTGGCCCAGATCGGTCCAGATTTGGATATAGCTGCCATATAGACCGATTCTCCGATATAGGGTCTTAGGCCCATAAAAGCCACATTTATTATCCGATTTTGCTGAAATTTGGGACAGTGAGTTGTGTCAGGCCCTTCGACATCCTAGATCGGTCCAGATTTGGCTATAGCTGCCATATAGACCGATCCCCCGATTTAGGATCTTAGGCCCATAAGAGACACATTTATTATCCGATTTAGATGAAATTTGGGACATTGAGTTGTGTTAGGCCCGTCGACTTCCTTTGTCAATTTGGACCAGATCGGTCTAGATTTGGATATAGCTGTCATATACACCTATCCGCCGATTTACGGGCTTAGACCCATAAAAGGCGTATTTACTGTCCGATTTTGCTGAAATTTGGGACAGTGAGTTGTGTGAGGCCCTTCAACATCCTTGGTTAATTTGGCCTAGATCGGTTCAGAATTCGTTATAGCTGCCATATAGACCGATCCCCGATTTAGGATTATAGGCCCATAAAAGACACATTTATTATTCGATTTTGCTGAAATTTGGGACAATGAGTTGTCTTGTGGCCTTCAACATGTTTATTCAATTTGGCCCTGATCGGTACAGATTTGAATATAGCTCCCATATAGACCGATTTTTCGATTTAAAGTTGTGGGCCGAAATGTGGGACAGTAAATTATGTTAAGCCCCTTGACATATTTCTGCAATATGGCACAGATTGGTGCAGATTTGAATATAGCTGCCATATAGATCGATCTCTCGATTTAAGGTTTTGGAGACATAAAAGGCGCATTTATTGTCCGATGTCACCGAAATTTGAGACAGTGAGTTTAGATAGTCCCTTCGACGTCCTTCTTCAGTTTGGCCCAGATCGGTCCAGATTTGAATACACCCGGCATATAGACCGATCTCTCGATATAAGGTTTTGGGCCCATTAAGGGCGCATTTATTGTCCGATTTCGGCGAAATTTGGGACAGTGCTTTGTGTTAGGCTTTTCGATATTTTTCTGCAACTTGGCCCAAATCGGGCCAGACTTGGAAATATCTGACTGATATCTCTTTATAATGTCTTGGCCCATAAAAGGCTCATTTATTGTGCGATTTCGCCGAAATTTGGGACAGTGAGTTGTGTTAGAACCCTCGATATCCCTCTTCAATTTGGCCGAGATCGGTTCAGATTTGAATATAGCTGCCATGTAGACCGATATCCTGATTTAAAGTCTTGGCCCCATGAGAAGCGCATGTATGATACGATTTCTCTGAAATTTGGCACAGTGACTTAGGTTAGGCTTTTCGACATCCATGTCGTATATGGTTCAGATCGGTTTATTTTAAGATATAGCTACTGTACTTATTAGTATTTGGTCCAAATCGGAACCTATTTCGATATTACTGCTATTGGAAATGAGGTATGCAATTTTCACCGGATTTTGATGAAAGGTCGTTTACATATAAACCCGAGGTGGTGGGTATCCAAAGTTCGGCCCGGCCGAACTTAACGTCGTTTTACTTGTTTCTTTAGATTTTATACAGATTTTTTTTAATATTGTGGAAATTTACAGTGACCATTTCATTTCACCATATTTTCTAATCTGTACTTTAGAAAATTTGGATATATTTTGAATTTTTTGGCGTTTTGCGAATCAACTTTTTTTTAACATAGAACTCCCCTCTATTTTTAGGGTAATTTACAAAAACAAAGCTTAAGAGAGAGAAAGAGAGAAATTCCTTATCGAATAAACAACACTGTTCGCGACGGCAAGTAGAAAGCCACAATGTCCGGTGCAAGTGATGATGATAAGAAAGAAGCCATAAATGAAATAGCAGCTTCAAGCGTAAGTTCAAAAAAAAACCTAAAAAGCAAGATAAAACTGTTAGCAAAAAACATCCATTTTACTTCCTCCCAACAGATTCGTTCTGGCTTAGCCGAATTGGAGCTAAAAACATCACAAGTGCTGCAACGTTTGGAAAATGTCAAAGCTGTACCCATGGATGCTAGCCCCACGGCGCCAACTATGGATGTGTTGCAAAATTTAACACTGAATACCGATGGTAATGGCCCACAACAAACCAATGCTGCCAGTACGGTTCCTTTAACAGCCACAGCAAATTTGCTGCAACAACTTCATGGCACACGAAAACCTCCATCGGAAATTCTTAAATCCTTAGAGATACTTATAGCCTATACCGATTCGGAGGAGGAGCCCGAATTCCCTTTGCCCGCTCTGGATGATGTTTCACATTTGGCCCTGATATCTCATAGCATAGTGGCCTATTTGTCACATTTGGATCGTAAACAATTGGTGCGAGTTACGGGCAGTATCGCTGGCGATACCACACACTGGCTGGGCACCTTGTTTCGTTTCATGGATCCGTCCAGTAGTTTTCACAATGACAATGCCGATGCAATTCTGCGTGTTGTGCGGCTGGCTATAGTCTCACGTTGTCCTGGCTACTTAGAAGGTGGTATACCAGCCTTGGCGCAGCCCTGTTTGTATATATCGGAGAATACAACGCCCTTGCGTTTACAATATGCCTGTAGGCAATTGGGCATACCATTGGATGCGATACGTCTCATACCGGCAAATACCACATTTGGCACCATGGATTTATCGGTGTTGCAAAGGCAAATACAAATCGATTTATCCTCGAATCGTACACCCCTTTTGGTGATTGCTGACGTGGGAGCCTCTCTGTGTGGTTATGTGGATAATCTGGTGCGCATGCATGAAATCTGTAAGACGAATAATCTTTGGCTGCATGCCACCGGTCATGGATTGGCAGCGTTGGTGTGCTCTCAAGGACCAGGTGTGGTAAGTGAATGTTTTGCTAGGTCATTTGAAGGTGATTGAGGAAAGAATATTTTTAAACAGTTTAAGAAATTGGAAATTTGTTTTAAAAGTCATGGGAAATGTAGGAAAATATATTCAACGATTTTTTCTTTAGCAAACACTTGAATGAATGCTCATCTTATGGAACTGAATCGCAAGATCTTTCCCATATTGTTTCCGAAGTCTAGAGTTTTGCTTGAAGTTCAAAACTTGTTACCTATAATGTTTTCCCTATTTACAGATAAGTTCATTGGTGGATTCGATTACATTATCCTTGGGCAGTTGGTTGGGTATACCCAGTTTACCGATTGTGGTAAGACAACAAACAAATCTACCCTTATCTACTCTACGACTTACTATTCCTTCTTTGCTTGCATAGCTCTTGCATCGCCAGCTACACAATTCTGCCTTGAATACCTTTGATCAGGATCCCATACTGTCGCGGCGTCTCAATTCCTTGGCCTTGTGGACCAGCTTACAGGCTATGGGTCGTGATGCTATCTCGGAACGCATACATGTAGCTTTTCAGACATGCAGTATACTCTTTGAAATGGCCTCGGAGTGTGAAGGCATTAAAGTTTTGGTAAATGACTCCACTTTGGAGAAAAACAAAACTAATTTAAACTAAAAACATTTTTCAGAGCCGTCCTCCGGGTGCCCAGTCCGGAAAATCTTTATCGGACGTAATTAATAAACCCTTGGATGTTAATGTAAGTTTTTGGTTTATTTTGCTGTGAAAGGGCAACGCTTTTCTACTCTTTTTAATTTGTTCACAGTTGCTTTTTGAAACCGCTGCCCCTGTTGTGGTGTTTCAGTTTGATGGCAGCGTTACTGTAACCACAAACTCCCCCCCTGACAATGATAACAGCCGTACTTCGGATACTGTTAAGTCTTTGGAGAAGGTTAGCAATGCCTCCTATTTTGATCGCTTGAATTCTTGGCTAGGACAGATTTTACAAAGGGATTGCCCAAATGTAAGTAGCCTAGAAATTTGTTTTTGATTTTGAGTTACAAATCTTTTCCTTAGTTCGATTTCGAAATCATTGAGCATGCCACTCATGGAACTTGTATACGCTATTGTCCCTTGGAGTTGAGCTTGGGTGAACAGCCACCCACTGCGGAAAATCTAGAAAATTTGGCACAAAGTTTAGAAACTCATGTGGATATCTTAAGGGCCACCATCAAGCACAAAGCCACGTTTATGCATTTGGTAGAGAAAAGTGAGGTATTACGTTTGGTTAATCTACCCGAATGGGCTGGCATGGGTGGTGTACGTTTTGTACCCGATGGCTGGGAGTCATTACTAACCGATCAAGCCAAGACGGAACTGAATAAACTGAATGCCGATTTGGTAGAGTCTCTAAAGGCCACCGATAATGCCTTCTCATTGGGCGAGGGTCCGGATGGTCTGATTTGTGTACGTTTTGGCATGGTAACACATGAAACCGATGTGGATGAATTATTGGATTTGGTGGTATCGGTGGGTAGAAATGTCCAAGAGAATTCTAGAGTTTTGGATACCATGTCGGAGATAGTCAAAAGGGTAAGAAATTTGAATTAAAAAAAAAAAACAAATTCTTAACTTGTGTTCTTTTTATAGGGCATTGAGGCTGCTACTGCTGATTTACAGCGCGAAAGTGATGAGAAACTCTGGCAAGAAGGTATACTGCGCCATGTACCCGTGGTGGGACGTGTTGTTAACTGGTGGTCTCCACCATCTAAAGAGAATGGCATCAAAGGACGCAGTTTGAACTTAACACAGGGTGTAGTGGAATCCACTGAAAACATATACAAGTAAGTCTTTAAAAAACCATATGTACAAAGCTTAATGCCTAATACAACTAGCAGAGACACAAACCGCTTTGTACAGAGAGAGAGAGAGAGAGCGAGACACAAATGTTAATACTTAACAGAAATAAAAAATAGAATTAGTTGTGTTAAGACGAAATCATCCTATGACGCTGATCGGGGTCAAATCCCAGCAAGAACGTTCGGACCTGGAAGGAAGGAGGCCCTTTATTATTAAACTAAAACTTGTATCTGACATCACTTATTGATATGAGAGAAGTAACCCCGCTGCTATTTAATACAATGCCTATGAGCAAGCAGAGAGGGGTTTTGAAAAATCGCAAGAATATGAAAAACAAGTAAAAAGGCGTTAAGTTCGGGCGGGCCGAATTTTGAATACCCACCACCTCGGGCATATATGTTAACCACCTTTCGTCAAAATCCAATGAAAAATTTATACCTTATGCCCCATATCAGCTATATCGAAATATTTTCCGATTTGGACCAAATACTAACAAGTACAAGTCATTGTTCAATTTTGCAGAACAAAATATTGGTCTTTTTGGTAGCTATATCCAAATATAGACCAATCTAAACCATATACGATACGGATGTCGAAAAGCATAAGCCACTGTGTCAAATTTCAACGAAATCGAATTAAAAATACGCATTTTTATGGGGCCAAGGCTTTAAATCGAGAGATCGGTCTATATGGCAGCTATATCCAAATCTGAACCGATCTGAGCCAAATTGAAAAAGAATATTGAAGGGTCTAAAACAACAAACTGTGTCAAATTTCAGCGAGTTCGGACAATAAAAGCGCCTTTCATGGGTCCAAAACCATAAATTGAGAAATCGGTCTATATGGCAGCTATATTGAAATCTGAACCGATCTGTGCCATATTGCAGAAGGATGTCGAGGGGACTAACTTAACTCATTATACCGAATTTCGATGACATCGGACTATAAATGCTCCTTTTATGGCCCAAAACCTTATATCGAGAGATCGGTCTATATGGCAGCTATATTCAAAACTGAACCAATCTGTGCCATATTGCAGAAGGATGTCGAGGTGCCTAACTTAACTCATTATACCGAATGTCGATGACATCGGACTATAAATGCTCCTTTTATGGGCCCAAAACCTTCTATGGCGAGATCGGTCTATATGGCAGCTATATCCAAATCTGAACCGTTCTGAACCTATTTAAAAAGGATTTTGAAGGGCTTAACGCAACTCACTGTCCAAATTTCATCAAACTCGGATAATAAATGTGGCTAGGACCCTAAATCGGCGGATGGGTCTATATGGGGGCTATATCGAACTTAACCTGCTTATGGAAGAAAAATGAATCTGAGCAAAGCTTCAGATTAATATCTCTATTTTTAAAGACTATAGCGTGATTTCAACACACAGGCGCACGAATATGGCTAGATCTTCTTAGCTTTTTACGCTGATCAAGAATATATATACTTTATAGGGTCGGAAATGAATATTTCGGAATGACTAAATGAATATACCTATCCTACGGTGGTGTGTATAAAAAATGTGACAAGGATTAACTCCGAATCTCCTAGATGACATTTAGAAAATCTTTCAGGTCCTGTAGCAACATAGTAACACAGTATCTGAAAAATGTATCTCCTCATTTCCTTGCTGTATTTTTTTGGTTTGCATAAAAAGTGATTAATATAGATAAATTTAATAAAATTATCAATTTTTATTTCTGTTTCTGATTAAAAACACTGTGTCAACCCCTCAGTGGAGCTCTGTTAATACGTCTGTTACACTCTCACGCGCCATCTGTACAAATCGGTTTGTGTCTCTGCTAGTTTTATTCTGAATTTACACAAATAGAAAAACCCACTGCACAATTTTGATCAACCCTTTAAAAAAATTTTTCTTTATATCTCAGATATCACATGCAAATGTCTAATACCCACACTCAATTGCCTGCTAACAAGTCACCTCCCACGCCCATGGTGCAGACACCCGTTATAAATCCAACAATGAATGCAGTGCCTCCAGTATTTCCTGGTACTCCTGGGACCAACAATCATAGCCCCTCATTAAACGAAGAAGCTGCCCCAATGACAACACCTTCGCCCACCAAGGGTAGCCCAACCAAATCAGTAGCAGCGCCAACGGCAGCGGAAACAGTCACCGAGGGAACAACACATGAAACTGTCAATGTCGCCGCGGCCGCCGCCGCTGCCGAACACAATCGTACAGTGAGCCAAACCAGCAGTGTGGCTTCTTCAGTCCCCGAATTGGTAGCAATAAATAATAGTGCAATTAATACTAGTGATACGACAAATGCAAATAGTATCTCATAAAGGCCTACTGCATACCCCCTCTTCTCCCCCCAACATAAATGTACATCTACATAGTGTATGTTCTTCTCAAAAGTCTCTTGTTTTTCTACTACTACTACTACTAATGTCAAAGCATTTGTCCAACATTGTTTTGGGCCATTAAAATCCTACTCTCCTCTATACCTCAAGGCAACACAACCAAAAAACTCTTTCTCTCTCTCTCTCTAACTACAACCACATACAATAACAACATCCTTTTTTAGGCTTCTTGACCTCAACGACTATGCTTTTCTTTACAGCAAATCCTTAAGTCTTACAACTGGTAGTGTTGTTGTTAAGGTGGGGATCCCCACCCATGCATAAATAAAAAAAAACAACAAAATTTAGTTGATTTAAAATAATGGGCGAGCCCTCACCTACAGCACACAAATGGGCAATTATATACATTTACTAAAAACAACAACAGCAACAACAAATATTCTACTACATAATTTCCAATGAGAAAGTATAGGAATTATGACATAATTAACATAATTAAATAAATACTATATTATATTATTATTTTATTTTTATTGTATCGTATTATGATGCTGATGATTAGAAAGTGCTCCGATGCATTTTCTTTAAAACGTTCCATTTTTAATTTATATAAAACAATTAATAATAATAACGAAAATGTTAATCTTAAAGATTAAGCTAAATAAATCTTTGATGCTATTACAGTTTGATTAGAAACGTCTTGTGTTTAAATGACTGCTGTCCGATTCAAGTTTTTAAGCTCTATGGGAAAGGACTTCTTTTTTATAGCCGAGCTCCAACTTAACTTTAAATACTATCGTTGCGGGCTTTGGCCAGAGCCCATTCTGCCGACTTTCATTTTTTGGGCTTTACGAACTACATTGTACAAATCACGATTAATCAGTTATTATCCCTCATCGCGTGATATGGATTACTTTGCACTAAAATTCTATCCATTAACCTAATTCTCGCAACCGCTCGAAGAACGAATTTTTGTTCGAAGATTAATTCCTGGGTGGTTTTATCTACCAGTCTAACCGATTCGCTAGCTTATGGATAAATTAAACGCTCTTCCCGCTAAAAGCTTTGTACTTAAACGTTGGCAGCACTGACACACATCCAATATAATCCAATATCCACAAAATAAGCCATTTTAATTTTGCCATTCTAGAACGTTTAATTATTTCATCCCAGTGACCGAATTGCCGCACACGTGTTCGAGTGTGATTTCGTATCGAATGAAACTTCATGTCCTATTTAATGGATGCCACTTTTATACAATTGCTTAAGTCACATTTTTTAGGAATTACGATCGATTTAAACACTTGCGTTCTTAAATTTCAAAATTTTTCAATAAAGAAATTCATAATTCACAATAGTGTTTTCGAACGATTTTACTCGTTCACGTATGCGGAAATTCGCCCTCAGAACTACAGCTGGCAAAATATCGATGGCACTATCGATATTTAATTTTTTGGCAAAATATCGATTGATATTTTTCCGATGGATATTACGCAAAAGTTTAATTTTTTGGAAATCAAAATAAAAATAAGCAATACGACACTGAATGTATACTTTAAGATACATTGCGCCTATGGAGGGCACAATTTTCATTCGATTAGACTTACATTTTGTACAAGGATTTCACTCATGACTTCCAACTGATTTTGTTATCCTTGGTTTTCTCTCCCGATTTTTCCTTCTCATTTCCGTTTGAAATTTTGGGAAATTAACGATAGTATCGATATTTATTATTAAAACTATCGAAAATATTAAATGGTGGAATTATCGATAGTTAGCCAGCTCTACCCAGAACGTTTAATCTTTGAATAAATACATGGCGTTCTTGCTCTTTATGCTGAGTTTACATGGTACACCTGATGTATGGTCAAACAAAGGTGTATTCTTCAGATGTGCACATAACCATCAGTTATAGCGTGTCACCCTATGTCTGATTGGAGTAGAGCGACATCTGGTTTTGAACAGTCGCGTTTTTTATGGCAACTAGTGAATACAACCCTGCGTTACCATCATATTTTACCTCCACATACAAATGTGACCACTACAACGACAGTTCAGAGAATCATATGTTTTTTGTTTTTGCTATTTTGGAAAAGCAAATTTCATGATGGTTCCTCGGTGGACATGATGGCTTGGGGGAACCATGATGGTCAGTATGTGGAGGATGACAAGTTCTTTTTCGATTGGGGTACTCCGATGTAGTGCGCCACGGGAGTACCATGGTTTGGGGAGTAAGACATTGTCCTGTGTGTTTAATTTCCAAGTGTTTACGTACCCGCTGTATTTGTCCATCCACAAGCTGGTTGATTTTAGTTTTTTGTTGTCCCTCCTTTTTGGCAATAGGTGTTGGCAAAGAACCGCGCCCCATCCACTGAGCCACAGCCGGAGCTCAACCGCCAGCAGCCAGCGCCCGCCAGCATCAATTGCCACTCCAGAGAAAAGGTGGAGCGACCTCCTATGGGGGTACGTGACACAGTCATGGCTGAAAAATTAAATTAATTTAATTTTTTTCGATGAATGACGTCTATCGTTTAACGTTTACAAAGAAATGTGTAATCATTAATTAAGGTTTAGAAATGAGAAGTAAAGTATGAAAAATTAACTAAAATCAAAGAAAAGAAAAAATCGATGTACCGTTTTAGGCAAAAAATGTAATCAACACATACACACGATGAGCACGATCATGATGTGCCATGCTTTAGTTTTGTCATTCAAATTGAATGATGACACAATATGTTTTTATAAACGGCGATCAAATTAGCCGCTTAGCTAATCGAGGATAGTATTTTTCTCCATACAAGCTAAATGAGAAAATCCGCTTAGTGAGTAAATAAAACACACTTTCCGTTTCGTAAATACAAATTGGATTATGGCTTGCCATCGATTTTGGAGAAGAAAAAAATCGATCAGTCGAGCATATTTTGCCAAAGTAAACAGTTTAATGCTAGGAAGCGCAGATTGGTCTGGCCAGACCAATCTGCGCTGACTTTTATGGCTTCCCTACAATTCATTAAGTATTTGTGTGAAAATAGAAATTAATATGTAAGTAAAATGAAGGGTTTTAAGTAAAAGAAAATTATAAATAGACCAAACACTTTGGGATATCAGTTTCGTATTCAACTCCCAAATACGTTTATTTTAGCCCCATTTTGCAATGGTCAGTAAATAACTGCTGTTTCTGCGGTGTTTTTGGGAAGGGGTAGACCCGAGAAAATTGGTCCCGAAAGTGGTTGTCAGATTCGTACTCTACACTCAAATACCAAATTTTATTTAAGCCCCATATTGCGATGGTCGAAAATTTGTCCTCTTTGGAGTGTATTTTTGGGAGGGCAGCCCCCCAAACACATGTCCCCAGATTTGGATATCAGATTCGTATTCTACTCGCAATTACCTTTCATTTGAGTCCCATATTGCCATGGTCGGTAAATATGCTCGATTTAGGGGTGTTTTTTGGGATTGGGGTGGTCCCCCTAACACCTGGTCCGACAATTGGATATCAGATATGTTTTCTAATCTTAAATACCTTTCATTTGAGTCCCATATTGTCGTGATTGGTCTAAATATATATTAAGTAGGTTTTGGAGGTGGGGCGGCCTCCCTGGGTACCCCATCCGACATTTGGATACCAGATTCAGATATCAAAAAATTTAGTACCCTATTTTCACCACGGGATCGTAATGCACCATCAGTGAAAATTTCATGAAAATCAGTTTAGTCGTTTTTGAGTCTAGGAGTCTTGAAGAACACACAAACAAACTGACAAACAAACACAAATTGATTTCTTGTTGTCTGTTATTGCATGCATTATCGATAACTTACCTATACAACTTTACATTCACTTTACACTAGAGCTAACAAACTGCCGATATTAGCAGCATTCGATATCTATCTAATAATAGATATCGATATAAAGGGTGATTTTTTTGAGGTTAGGATTTTCATGCATTAGTATTTGTAGTGTGCGGCCTAATGTGCGACCCTAGCGACATCTGTTAGCGGATAGAAGACCGCCAGCGCCATCTGATGGTTTTAATTCGCCTCTGTCAACGAAAGAGACAGCCAGCTGACACCAATTGACAATTATGGCTACCACCATATGTTTTGTTGGTGCCCGCTGGAAGTCAAATTTGATGATGGAGGCGAATCCAAGCCAAGCCGGCCGGTGACCCAAGGAAGCTTCTTTCTTTTTCGATTGGGACTTGGCAGCGTACGGAGGTGGAGTGATCAACAAGAAAAATACGTAAAAGAAAAGACCAGAAATAAATTTGGTAAATGTGTTTTATTTAAATTCATATGAATGTGAAAAAAACGGATTTAAACAAAATAAAAAGGACAGTTTTTTAAAAAAAAAAAAAAGAAATAGAAAATTTGAAATGCCTGAAAAGTGAAGAGACGATACATAAAGAGCCAATTGAAATGGTAACGTAAAAAAAAAAGAGAAGAAAAACTTTGTCAAAAATCTGAAATGAAATGAACGTTAAATACCTGAAAAAAGGAATATATTAAAAACCTGAAAAGAAATAGAAATTAAAATTAAAATAAACAAGTGGACATTTCAAAACTAAAAGTCAAAAACATAAAAATCAAAATCCACGCCTCCTCCACCTCCACTGCCGCACAAAGAAGAAGGCTTCCATCACCAACCGCTGCATCAACAACCGCCACATCGGCTACCGACACCCTGGTCACCGCCACACTGGTCACCGCCACATCCGCAACGCACACCATCCACCAGCGAGGGATCCAGACGCTGTTGCATTCCCCAGCGTTCCTAAGGTACTCTTTTTAGTTTCTCCAGACAAACCAAACTGCTTTACTGACGTTCGACCCTTGGACTGCTTTATTTTTGTTTAAAAAAGGGTTTTTTGTATTAAAGTATACAATCGAAATAGATTAGGTAGGGGCAACATTAGTGCTTTTTTTTACTCACCCGTTGTTTGGGTTACAGGCTATAACCAAACATGAGCTCATGGTTAGGTTAGGTAGCAACGCAGTTAAAGGACGTTTTCGTCCTCCAATCAGCCGATGTTGGTCCTACGGTGCTAAAAAGGTAGCACAACAAAAAAAAAGACCCTAAAAGAAACATAGAATACTTTTTTAGACAAGAAAAACAGACTGCGACAAATACACTTAAAACTTGACAATACTCACCGAAAACCAGACGGACGGACCGACGAGAACTTGAAGAGACCTTATTGGCCGCAGAGGCCAGCATCAAGGCCGCAGTACCGTTTTGGCGATTCTTGGTCATCCATCTAGAGCTGACGAGGCGACCGACCCATTCTTCTGAAAATAGAGAAAAATTTCAAGATTGTTAATATTGTCTTTGTGAATGGCAATGTGTAGAAGCAGTGTTAACGTTTGCCTTCAAAATCTAATATATTTCATGTTTGCTTGAAAACGATTCTTTATATTCTAAATCTTGTTTTTTTTTGTAATTGAATTTTGCCTTTTTGATTATTTGTTTTTTTTTTTACGTTATTTACCATGTGAATATTCTTTTACTTACTCAATAAAATACTGAAATCTGTACAAGAATGATTATCAAAAACACTTGCCTTGGTGATTTCTAAAGGATGATGGAAGGCTAAAGCATCGGAATATGGGGTAAGTGACTGAGCAGCGGCAAAGATAGACAGGTGATGGATTACGGGGTACCCTTAATATTACAGGACGAGGGGTGCCATGGTTGGGGTGGGCAAAGTCCTGAGGCGCCATGAAGGATTTTAGGCGCCAGGCAATTCCACAGCCGTAATGTCCTCCAGTTCGTTCCAGTGGGTGTTTTGTTAATGTTCTATTGTCGTCCGTTTCGTACCACCGACAGCTGGTTGTTTATTTTGTTTTTTTTGTCACCTTGCCAGAGGGTTGGATTGGCAAAGAACCGCGCCCCAAAGACTGAGCCAAAAGCCGGTGCTCGAATGCCAGCGACCAGCGCCCGCCAGTCCGACTCCTCACTCCAACGGCAACGTGGACCCTTGGGTACACGACAAAAAAAATGGCGCCCGCAACATGGGGCCCGAGCAATCGGGTTGACCGTTTCAATTGTGTGGCTGTTAATATTTGTGTTTGTGGTTTTCTTCTATGTTTTGCGTAAGTCCCGACAGCAGTTTGATTATAAGACAAGCTAGTCGAGTGCGACGTCTAAGCTTGAAGAGGCACTGATACTTTGTATTAACAGAGTGTCGTCCAAAGCCTCCATGGGAAGTAAGTCTGGTGTCGAAGTGGCTGTGAGTCCAGATGAGCCATGCGACTTCCTCGGGAGACAATGGTAGACACTTTCCACCTTCTTCCACAATAGTTTTAAAGCCAATAGCCCAAATTATGACTTTCTGCCTGTCCGTCCGATTCCGAATAAATTTAAATCCTAGCTCCTGTGAGTCCTACATGGTAAAGACTTGCAAAGCTTTATGTAGTCGCCATGGAGCACAGTCCGAAGGCAGCAGTCACAATCCCAATTACCAATCAACAGCAATGGACAATATAGACACCTGAAAATTTCAAGAATGATTAATTTTTGGAGAAATTGATTGTTTTGAGTGTATAGCCATTACCGGTTATGTGTGGAATTGCCAATTTTTATCAACTGTTTATGAAGCCGCAGCTGTAAGTCACTAACCCCATCCGTGATAACATATTTTGGATACGAACCTAGAAGGATATAATAGAAGTTAGTTCTTTATTTTTTGAGTTTTTGGGGTATTATATTTTGAATTTGCATCATTGGATTTTTAGTTTTTAAATGGTAGTCACTAGAGCGAATAGTTATTCCATTGAACCTTCTGTTCCGAACAGCCTTCAAATGGAAACGACAACTACGTCAACAACTACAACTACACAGGCTACAGCCAGCACAACAACAACAAGCGTAGCCAACGCAATGATGGTCACTTCAGCCGTTTCAAGCCCAGCTGTGTCAGTAACACAGGTGTCAGACACATTGAATTCGACGCCAACTACGCCAGAGTTCAGCAGCCTGACAGCCCGAAATATAAACCTGGAGAGGCAAGAGGCGGTAAGGCAAAACCAAGAGGCCAGGCGTGAGACGCATGCAGACGAGCATTTGCAGCACGTTATTGATTCCGCGATTGGTGTAGGCCAAATGGAGATGATTCGTCTGCTCGACGAGAAATTAAGATTATTGGTGCCACAACTGGTACAGCAGAGCATGGCCAACTTAAACAGTGCAGCTAATCGGAATACGTTGCCAAGCCCAGTTCAAGCACGTGCAGAAGCGCAGGTTATCCAGCAAGCCCAGGATTTGCCTAGAGCCCAGCCCGGAGCTAGTGACCACCAGCAACCGCTTAACTACATGGGTTCGAATCAGCAACAGCCAGCGCCACATGCTTATGCACCTCCGTCCCAAGGATGGTCGCAACCCCAATATCAAATGGCATCAAGTAATGCTTACTTGCCGCATGAGCAACCGCTCGACCGATCGAGGCCACTAACGCAAACGATGGGGGTAGGATTACCTCCGTCGCAGCCGGCATATGGGTACCAGGCGCAGGCAGCACAGTCACCTGCAGCTACATACCGGAGTGCAGCGAGAAAGTTCGATGTCGAGAAATGGAGGCTAAAATTTGATGGCACTTCGAAGACGATTGGGGCTGAAGATTTCATGTTCAGACTGGAGCAGTTAAGGGCCGATTACCAATGCGATTGGGAAGAGATTCTGGTGAAGTTTCCCCAGTTCCTAGAGGGGCCAGCAGAGGACTGGCACTGGATGCAGCGCAGACTAGACCACATTCGAAGCTTCCCAGAACTCAAAGAAGCTTTCTTAGCCCAATTCAGAAAATTTGAGAGCGATTTCGATATCCAGCGTAAAATGATGGACCGTCGACAGGGTGCCCATGAGTCTTTCGAAGAGTTCTGCAACGCCATGCTGCGCTTGCGCCACCAGCAGAGAAAGCCCATGGATGAGCAAGTAATGGTGGAGATGATGAAAAGCAATCTAAAGCCACCTATGGCCGCCTTAGTGTTCCCCATACGTATGTATGGCCTGCAACATTTCCGCGAGGAATGCAGGAAAGCAGAGTTGCTGCTAAGTAACCAAAGGCAAGCGGCACAAGCGCACAGGCAACAATTCGCACCGCGGGTAAACGAGCTGGAATTTGAGGAACCACCCGAAGAGCTGGAAGTTGAAGCCATCAGTCGACAAGCAAACTACGTGTGCTGGAACTGTAAGCAAAAAGGGCATAGCTTTATGGACTGCCCCTCCACGACCCGAAATCTGTTCTGCTATGGGTGTGGCATGGAGAACGTAGTCAAGCCGAATTGTACCAGATGTAGGGGAAACCGATATGCGGGCACGATGAAGGGGGAGACGCGCCCGAACAACATGAACCCCCAAAAGGAACCCAAAAACTAGGCGAGGAACAGACAGGTTCTACCAAAATAACTATTTTAAGTAATAATAGCATTAAGGGTGGTGGTGAGAATATTGAATTGAATATTAGACTTAAGGAAATTAGGCCATGGCATATCAGAATGCAGGAATATAACGAAGCTCGAGAGAGGATATTTGCTGAAGAAGTTCAGCTTGAAAGGAAAAAGATTGTAGAAAAGGTGACACGTATAGATAAAGCTAGAGAACGTTATAGGCGAAGGAAAGCTCTCAGGCAAGAAATTGCTTCAGCCACTTTGTACGAGGGCGAAGATACAAGGCTCTATATGCGCGTAAAGATTGCAGGAGAGGAAGTAGAAGGTTTATTGGACAGCGGTGCCACCGTTACATGTCTAGGGAAAGGGTGCTTGGAGTTGGTGGAGAAAATAGGGCTGCCCATATTTCCATATAGATCTGTCATTATGACCGCCGATGAGACTCCGCACGCGATTGTGGGGCGCATAAGGGCAAAGATAAAAGTGAAAAAGTCTGAAGAGGAAGTTACATTCTTTTTAATACCAACTTTGGGTAAAGCGTTATACCTTGGTGTTGACTTCATGAAGAAGTTTAAACTAGTAGCCACCATTGAGAGCTTAAGCTTGGAGGAAGAAGAAGACAAGCCGAAAGACCCATCGCAACACTGCTTGAGGAGTGAAGAGAAGCTACGCCTAGACGAGGTCATCTCTATGTTTCCGTCATTTGAGGTGAGGGGCCTGGGGAAGACACTATTGGAGGAACACAGTATCGATACCGCAGAGGCTGAACCCGTCAAACAGAGGCATTATCCCGTATCTCCTGCCGTTCAGCAACTGATGTATTCGGAGCTGGATAGGATGATTGCCATGGGAGTCATTGAGCAGAGTCAAAGCCCGTGGAACAACCCGGTTACCTTGGTGCGCAAGGGCGCTAAAAACCGATTGTGCCTCGATGCGAGGAAGCTCAATGCCCTCACGGTAAAAGATGCCTACCCACTTCCGAATATTGAAGGCCTGCTGAGTAGGCTGGGAGACACGCATTTTATCTCGAGTGTGGATCTGAAAGATGCGTTCTGGCAGATCCCTCTCGAGATAAAAAGCCGGGAGAAGACGGCGTTCACCGTGCCGGGAAGACCCTTGTACCATTTCACAGTCATGCCTTTTGGGCTGTGTAATGCGGCCCAAAGGTTATGTCGATTAATGGACAAGGTCATCCCAGGGCATCTGCGGGAGCGAGTGTTCGTCTACTTGGACGACTTACTCATAGTGTCACCCGATTTCAGGACCCATTTGGAGCTGTTGGCGCAAGTGGCGAAAGCCTTGACGAATGCCGGACTTACAATCAACGTTGCCAAATCGAAATTTTGCTTTCGGGAGCTCAGATATTTGGGCTACATTGTCGGGGAAGGAAAATTGAAGCCAGACCCCGAGAAAGTGTCCGCCATACTGGAGTGTGACTACCCCAAAACTGTGAGGCAGGTCAGGAGATTCACTGGCATGACCGGATGGTATCGCCGATTCATCCCGGACTATGCGACAATAGCAGCACCGATATTCCAAACGCTCAAAAAGAGTAAGACTTTTGCGTTCGGTGAGGAAGCCAGGGTGGCCTTCCGGAAATTGAAGGACGCACTCACCCAAAGTCCCGTTTTACGACATCCTGATTTTGCCAAGCCGTTTTTCGTCCAGTGTGACGCATCGGATGTGGGAATTGGGGGAGTTCTCTTTCAGAAGGACGAAGATGGAGGCGAGCACCCGATTGCCTTCATGTCCCAGAAATTAACACCGGCGCAAAAGAATTACTCTGTGACCGAGCGTGAGTGTCTGGCTGTGGTGATGGCCATAAAGAAGTTCCGACCCTACATTGAGCTAATGCCATTTACTGTGATTACGGACCACTCTTCGTTGAAGTGGCTAATGTCCAACAGAGAGCTCGGTGGGAGATTGGCTAGATGGAGCTTGTTGCTCCAGGGTCACAACTTCGGCATAGAACACCGCAAAGGAAGCCAGAACGTGGTCCCAGACACTCTATCGCGATTGGATTTGGAGGAGCTATGCGAAGAATTTGCCAGCCTTGTGGATCTCGACGCAGACGAGTTCAAAGATGACGAGTATTTGGACAAAATAAAAACTATCTCCGACAACGGAGAATCATTGCCAGACCTGATGGTTAAGGACGGCCTCATCTACAAAAGGACAATCCCTGTGACTGTGGACATGCCATGCGAGGATTATGTTTGGAAGCTATGGGTTCCATCACGGTTGACGACAAACACCATAGCAAAGGCACATGAACCGACTACGGCGGCACATGGAGGTTTCCATAGAACTCTGAAAAGGTTACGAGAGCTGTACTACTGGCCAAACATGAGTGCACAGGTCCGTGATTTCATAAAGAGGTGTGAGATCTGTAAAGGGGCTAAGCCCAATTATCAAAATATGCAACAGCCTATGGGACCAGAGTACAAAATAGACAAACCTTTTCAGAAGATTTATGTAGACTTCCTAGGGCCGTACGTCCGGTCGAAGGCCGGTAATTCATACATTTTTATAGTCCTTGATCACGTCACTAAATTCGTGCTGTTGAAGCCCATGTCCAAGGCCACCTCGAGAAACGTAATTAAGTTTTTGACCGGTGAGGTGTTTCACAAATTTGGAGTTCCAGAAATTGTCATGTCGGACAATGGAAAACAGTTCGTGGGGAAAGATTTTTCCAACTTCTTAGACGTGCATGGAGTAATTCATTATAAGACTGGACTGTACTCGCCGCAGGCGAACGCATCCGAAAGGGTAAACCAGTCGATTTTGGCGGCTATTAGGTCTTATTTGGATGGCGACCAGAGGGAATGGGACCAAAACCTATCAGCTATAGAGTGTGCTTTGCGTTCATCTGTGCACTCGTCAATTGGAATGACGCCTTATTTCGCGCTTTTTGGCACGAATATGGTGACACATGGAAGTGTCTATCGCTTGGCTAAGCAATTGTCTTCAATGAGGGACCCAGAATTTAACGCTTTGCCCAAAGCTACTCATTTGGAGTTAGTCAGAGAAGAAATTCGAAAGAATCTCGAAAAAAGTTACAAAGAGCGGTCTACAAAATACAATACCCGCGCGCGAGAGGTAAAATTTTATCCAGGCCAGGAAGTATTTCATCGCAACCATCAACTTAGCGATTTTGGGAAAAACATAAATGCCAAGCTTTGCCAGAAGTATTTGAAGTGCAGGATTGTGCGGGCAATAGGCCGTAGTCTATACGAAATCGAAAACCTAAACGGCAAACCGATAGGGGTCTATCACGCAAGAGACTTGAAACAATAATGGCAACGACACATTTTCACACTCTAACACTCACAAATGGTCAAGGGGTTCCTTCTGAGCCACATGTAAAAAAGAGTGAAATTCTTTGGCCAATAGAGGCAAATTTTCGGTTGACAGCTCACACAAGCATTAAATCACTCACCTGAAATTCCATTTCCGTAGCTGGGAGTTTCCAATATTAAGCCATGGTCTAATGTAGGTTTAGTTAGTTTTAGTTGTACCCTATGGGGAAATAGGTTAAGATATGATAGATATGAATTGAATTACATACTCACCTGTGATAGATAGCAGAGGAATTAAGTCCCAGGGATCTCTATAGCAGTAAGGAACAAGCTGTAGAACAGCCGTCGTCTTGTGGTAAACTGTAGCATAAGATGACCTAAATGAATTAGAAGAGAATTTAGATTTGAATTGTATTTTATGATTTATACTTAACTTAAGTGGTGATCGTTGCAGAGGTCCGAATGATTTTTGCCTCGTGCCCATATTATACCTCAGGTTCATCTCGAATGGTGGGTGTGTGTGTGTGTTCAAGGCGGTAGTGGGCAAATATACAAGTGTGCGTATATTTCCAAGCCATGGGCTTACATCCTTGGGCGAGTGCACAAATTGTGCAATGGGGTGTATATTTGCAATTTTTGATTTAGGGTGGCGCTGTAAAAGGGTGTTAATACTTACCATGGACTTACCCGTATGGTCCAGGTGAGGTTGTTGGAGTGGACTCGTGGTCTTACGCTCTCGCGAGTGCTGAACCGCCAAGAGGGGTCCCGTGGTGTGATGTGCGCAAGATTACGCGCTGATTCGTGCTACTTCTCTCTGCCAACCTCTGGGGTGCCTCGACCGCCGGAGAGCTCGCTGTCAACCTCGCAATGGGTGACCCGTCTTTCTATCACTATGGCATCTTGGACATGGAACGCGAGTTGCGGCGGAAGGCGTTTTGTCCGGACGAGAGATTGTCATCTCTCGATGCCGGCCCCAGGAGATCACTCAACCACGGTAGAGCCTCTTGACGACCTCGGTGTATGTCGGGTCGACCCGTCTTTCTATCGCTATGGCATCTTGGACATGGGGCGAGGGATGCCGTGGTGAGTGATGAGAGGCGGCTAGGAGAAGTCATAGAGGATACACCAAGGTGCACCATCTATTTGATACTTACCAGTTCGTTTATCTTGGGCACATCACAGCGTTAGACCACAAATGGCATGGCTCATGCTCTCAAGCGAGGCAGCCGTTGCGAGTTCGCAGGTCCATGACGTGGGTTTCCTGGAAAGATAGACAAGAAGAAAAGATCAAATTAGTTATGAAAGTGGTTTGTTTTGTTTGAAGGATTTTTTTTGGATAAATTTCTTTTTCACTTTAGTGTTTTTTAAGATTTTCTGATATTTTAAAATTCCCTCCTATTGGCCCTGATTTTTTTTGTTTTTCGAATAGAACACGCAATTTTATTTTAGTTTTTCATAAGTTTTTTTGCTTGTTTTTTTTGCCAGCTTAAGGAAAAGACAAAAACTTTTTTGTTCTGCATTTCTATTTAAAATTTTGTTTTCGGCTATATTAATATCGCTCCGTTTTCAGAGAAATTTATTTTTCTTTGTTCCGTTTTCCTTATTTTTATTATTATTTCTTTTCTTTTTTTTTTCAAACTTTCACACAAAATTCTTAATTTTTTTTTTGTTTTTTTCATTTTCTTGGCAGAATTTGGTTTTTTCACATTTTTCGTGCATTTTTGTAATTTTCCTCATTGAGTTATTTTCCATAATTTCCCTTCTTATTAATTTTCTTTTGGTAACTTTGCCGAACTAAGTTCACTTTTGAGTTTTTATATCAAGACCATTTTCTTTTGTGTAGAACCATGACACTTTAAATTCAATCACAATAACGTCACTTCACCTTTTTCGTTATGGCCACCGAAAATTTTTGAGGACATTTGGTTTGAAAGTCATTGAGTCACTTCTTAGTACCCCCACCACCATTCATGAATTGAGTGGCTTACACACAATGGCAGGGGTACCGTACGATCATGTGATTTCATTATAACACACGCACTCATATTCATGGAATCACGCACACTGTCACATAATGAACCGTTTCTTTTACCACGTTGGTTGGAGTTTTTTTAAATTGTGGT
The DNA here is from genome assembly GCF_963082655.1 of Stomoxys calcitrans. Classification (NCBI taxonomy): domain Eukaryota; kingdom Metazoa; phylum Arthropoda; class Insecta; order Diptera; family Muscidae; genus Stomoxys; species Stomoxys calcitrans. Next base: position 171,827,904 of record NC_081555.1, on the reverse strand, counting down.
TAGGATTCTTTTTTATTTCACCATTCGAACCGCAATTATTTTCACTTTACCTTTTTTTTAAATTTTTTTTCCGATTTGCAAGGCGTTTCATTTGGAATATTGTTTTTTCACCATTTCATTCATGAAATCAGATATACGCCGACGCCGGTGATTGTGTTTGCCGGTTTGTTTCTTTCAATCACACACACAGGGCTCAGAGCACATTTAATTATTTTTGCATTGTTTTTTTTTATATTTTCACTACCACTGGCGACAAGGGGCATGTGGCATTGATGATTTCTTTTCATTTTATTTAGTTTGTGGGCCAGTACGTTGTAAAAGGCGTAGTTTTTGTTTTTTTACTTTGCCGTTCATTGGCACACACACACAAACACTTTGGCCCGCCGGTCACAATTTTCTTGTTATTTATTTCTATAATGTTGGGCACGCACTTCGGGACACTGAACAATCATTTTTTTTTTTTTTTATTACTAGCTTTTGATTTAACACATTTTTTTTTACAATACTTACCTTTTTTTTTTTGCTTTGTTGGTGAAAATTATTTCCCGCGTCGTCCGTCTGCTGCAATTGCTTCCAATTAATTTGATGAAGGTATATCCGTAAGGTATAAAAATGGTTAACTCAAGGTATACTAGTTGAGGAAGACTTACACATTATTAATGGGACCTACGCACAGTGAGATAGGTTTGGCGTAAGGAGCATATACACCTTATGGCATGGAATACACTGAGAGAAATTGTTATTTTTCTCCCTCCCATCCTTTAACAGTGATGTTCAAAGGATGGTTTGGTTTGTAGTGTGCGGCCTAATGTGCGACCCTAGCGACATCTGTTAGCGGATAGAAGACCGCCAGCGCCATCTGATGGTTTTAATTCGCCTCTGTCAACGAAAGAGACAGCCAGCTGACACCAATTGACAATTATGGCTACCACCATATGTTTTGTTGGTGCCCGCTGGAAGTCAAATTTGATGATGGAGGCGAATCCAAGCCAAGCCGGCCGGTGACCCAAGGAAGCTTCTTTCTTTTTCGATTGGGACTTGGCAGCGTACGGAGGTGGAGTGATCAACAAGAAAAATACGTAAAAGAAAAGACCAGAAATAAATTTGGTAAATGTGTTTTATTTAAATTCATATGAATGTGAAAAAAACGGATTTAAACAAAATAAAAAGGACAGTTTTTTAAAAAAAAAAAAAAGAAATAGAAAATTTGAAATGCCTGAAAAGTGAAGAGACGATACATAAAGAGCCAATTGAAATGGTAACGTAAAAAAAAAAGAGAAGAAAAACTTTGTCAAAAATCTGAAATGAAATGAACGTTAAATACCTGAAAAAAGGAATATATTAAAAACCTGAAAAGAAATAGAAATTAAAATTAAAATAAACAAGTGGACATTTCAAAACTAAAAGTCAAAAACATAAAAATCAAAATCCACGCCTCCTCCACCTCCACTGCCGCACAAAGAAGAAGGCTTCCATCACCAACCGCTGCATCAACAACCGCCACATCGGCTACCGACACCCTGGTCACCGCCACACTGGTCACCGCCACATCCGCAACGCACACCATCCACCAGCGAGGGATCCAGACGCTGTTGCATTCCCCAGCGTTCCTAAGGTACTCTTTTTAGTTTCTCCAGACAAACCAAACTGCTTTACTGACGTTCGACCCTTGGACTGCTTTATTTTTGTTTAAAAAAGGGTTTTTTGTATTAAAGTATACAATCGAAATAGATTAGGTAGGGGCAACATTAGTGCTTTTTTTTACTCACCCGTTGTTTGGGTTACAGGCTATAACCAAACATGAGCTCATGGTTAGGTTAGGTAGCAACGCAGTTAAAGGACGTTTTCGTCCTCCAATCAGCCGATGTTGGTCCTACGGTGCTAAAAAGGTAGCACAACAAAAAAAAAGACCCTAAAAGAAACATAGAATACTTTTTTAGACAAGAAAAACAGACTGCGACAAATACACTTAAAACTTGACAATACTCACCGAAAACCAGACGGACGGACCGACGAGAACTTGAAGAGACCTTATTGGCCGCAGAGGCCAGCATCAAGGCCGCAGTACCGTTTTGGCGATTCTTGGTCATCCATCTAGAGCTGACGAGGCGACCGACCCATTCTTCTGAAAATAGAGAAAAATTTCAAGATTGTTAATATTGTCTTTGTGAATGGCAATGTGTAGAAGCAGTGTTAACGTTTGCCTTCAAAATCTAATATATTTCATGTTTGCTTGAAAACGATTCTTTATATTCTAAATCTTGTTTTTTTTTTGTAATTGAATTTTGCCTTTTTGATTATTTGTTTTTTTTTTTACATTATTTACCATGTGAATATTCTTTTACTTACTCAATAAAATACTGAAATCTGTACAAGAATGATTATCAAAAACACTTGCCTTGGTGATTTCTAAAGGATGATGGAAGGCTAAAGCATCGGAATATGGGGTAAGTGACTGAGCAGCGGCAAAGATAGACAGGTGATGGATTACGGGGTACCCTTAATATTACAGGACGAGGGGTGCCATGGTTGGGGTGGGCAAAGTCCTGAGGCGCCATGAAGGATTTTAGGCGCCAGGCAATTCCACAGCCGTAATGTCCTCCAGTTCGTTCCAGTGGGTGTTTTGTTAATGTTCTATTGTCGTCCGTTTCGTACCACCGACAGCTGGTTGTTTATTTTGTTTTTTTTGTCACCTTGCCAGAGGGTTGGATTGGCAAAGAACCGCGCCCCAAAGACTGAGCCAAAAGCCGGTGCTCGAATGCCAGCGACCAGCGCCCGCCAGTCCGACTCCTCACTCCAACGGCAACGTGGACCCTTGGGTACACGACATATTTGACAGATCACGTGGGATTTCAGACATGGTGTCAAAGAGAAAGATGCTCAGTATGCTTTGACATTTCATCATGAATAGACTTACTAACGAGCAACGCTTGCAAATCATTGAATTTTATTACCAAAATCAGTGTTCGGTTCGAAATGTGTTCAAATTTTGACAAATTTTGTTCAGCGATGAGGCTCATTTCTGGTTGAATGGCTACGTAAATAAGCAAAATTGCCGCATTTGGAGTGAAGAGCAACCAGAAGCCGTTCAAGAACTGCCCATGCATCCCGAAAAATGCACTGTTTGGTGTGGTTTGTACGCTGGTGGAATCATTGGACCGTATTTTTTCAAAGATGCTGTTGGACGCAACGTTACGGTGAATGAACACATTTCGAACCGAACACTGATTTTGGTAATAAAATTCAATGATTTGCAAGCGTTGCTCGTTAGTAAGTCTATTCATGATGAAATGTCAAAGCATACTGAGCATCTTTCTCTTTGACACCATGTCTGAAATCCCACGTGATCTGTCAAATACTAATGCATGAAAATCCTAACCTCAAAAAAATCACCCTTTAGTAGCAGCCCTAAGGTTGGTACTATATTCGGTTTTAGCGGTGAAACTCCATATAAAAAAAATGAGCGAAAAATATTGATGAAAAGTGTTCATTTAGTATAACTTGTTTTTTCATCTAGGGGAAATTTACATTTCACGACGCCCAAGAACAGCACAACCATCCACTGTCGCTGCGCAACAAGTCGTTTTCTTACATAAAATAAACGGGATCGCCAAACTTCTAATCTTAACTAAGTGTTTGTTAGTGTTAGTGATCTTGCTCACATATATTTACTCTGGGTGGAAAAAAAATATTTGTGGATGCATAAATAAATGCACAAAGAAATTTGTGTGCGTGTGTGCATACGTGTGCGTACATGAGCAGAGAATATGCGAGAAAGAAGATAACAACAAAGAGAATGCAAACAAAAATCTGACATCTGACAGCTTTTTAAATCCGCCTTGGCTACTGACTTACCTTTTGCCATTAGTTTTAATTTTACCCTAGCTTGAAGTTGAAATTGCATTGTAAAAGTAAGTCAAGTTTTTTATTCTAATAATAAGCGCTTCATTTTAGGCTACTTGTACAGTTTTAACTTTTCATAAGCAACATTAGTGTTACAGCGATGTAACGCTACGTCGTCGATATACCTAAACTTTAAACAGTCTGTAATCATAGTTTCGCATAACGCCACCAACTTTATTTGGATCCATCCCCAATTGATCCAAAGGCATCTTCACAAAACTAATACTTACCCTTGGCAAATATAAACACAAATACGAATTTTGCCATTTTATTTGTTATACCTGGAAATATTAAAATATTAGACACTATAAAGTTAATGTATTTTTGGTAGTCGTAGAATGATGTTGAATTATGAAAGTGATGACCAAGTGCACTATCTGTCAAAGAGTTTTGGTTGTGTGTGGTATATAGCTAAGAACCATAACACATACATACATAGAAAAAATGGCGCGAACTAGTAACATATTCATAATCAGAGTTGCACTAATCACTGATTTTGACAGATAGTGGCACTCAATATTTTGTTATTGGACAACTGCCACTACCAGGATTCACTGAATTAGTGAATTAATTAAAATTAAAATTAATTAAAATGAATTAGTGAATCCTGTGCCACTACCTGTAAATGAATATAGCTTGATAATGATGCGAATCGGTCTATAAACAGATAAAGCCCCCATATAAACCGATCTCCGAATTAGAATTTTTGAGTCCTTAGAAGCCCCAATATTCATCCGATTTGGCTGAAATTTTGGAAGAAAGACATGAGATATGACTTCCAACCTCTATGCCAAGTATAATTCGAATCGATCTTTAAACAGATATAGCCCCCACATGAACTGATCCCCCGATTTGATTTCTTGAGCCTTTAGTCGCCTCAATTTTCATCCGATTTGGCTGAAATTTGGAACAAGGACATGCGATATGACCTCCAACATCCATGCCAAATACGATTCGAATCGGTCTATAAATATATATAGCCCCCATATAAACCGATCCCCAGATTTGACTTCATGAGTCCTTAGAAGCCCCAATTTTCATCCTATATGGCTGAAATTTGGCCCAAAATCCTATCTTATGACTTACAACATCAGTGCCAAGTTTTATCCGAATCAGTTAATATGGTAATATAGACCCTCTAAGTACCGAAATCCCGATATGACTTCTTAAGGCCAAATTATTTCAAATATAAACTCAGTTAAATTTTAAGCGGAATCCATGGTGGTGGGTACTAGAGCTGGTAAAATCTCGATGGCACTATGGATATTTAATTTTTTGACTGAATATCGTTTGATATTTTGCCAATGGATACTATCGGAAAAGTTAATTTTTTGGAAATTTTAACAAAAATAAGCGATGCGGCACTAAATGTATCCTTTAAGATACATTGCGCCTTTAGAGGGCGCAATTTTCATCCAATTAGGCTAAAATTTTGCACAATGATTTTTCTCATGACTTCCAACAGACTTTATCAATCTTGGTTTTATTTGGTCTGTGCACTGATATTGCTTCTATATAAATCGATCTCCTGATATTTAGTTATCATTTTCGTTTGAAATATAGGAGATGGGAAAACAACGATAGTATCAATACTATCGATATATCGAATGTTGTGATTATCGATAGTTCGCCAGCTCTAGTGGGTACCCACCACCAGTATCGATACTACAAATTGCAAATTTCGCCCATGAACATTCCACTAAGGAACAGGGGCAAACTTCTCACATATCATTGAGTGCAGTCCGAGTCAAGTTTAAGCTCATTGATAAGGCGCCACCTTTTTATAGCCGAGTCCGAACAGCGTGCCGCAAAGCGACACCTCTTTGGAGAGAAGTCAGCATTAGGAGGAGAAAACCAACGCTGAAACTTTTTTCTGATGGTCTCGCCAGGATTCGAACCCAGGTGTTCAGCGTCATAGGCGGACATGCTAGCCTCTGCGCTACGGTGGCCGGTATCGATATCGATATTTATTATTAGAAATATCGAATGTTGCGATTATTGCCAGCTCTACGGCTTATCACCACCTCATAGCTCTTTGAGATTCTTAGCCATTACATATGAGCCGAGTTAGGCCAACAATCCCCAGCAATGCTTGAAATAAAACATCCTGTTATTTTATGGAATTTACATACATGTATGCATATGTACCAGTGTGTAGTGTATATTTATATCAGTATATCCGTTTCCGTTGTTGGTTTTGTTTTTTTGGTATTTTAAATATTTTTTATTTCTTCTTTGATTTCTTTTTATTTTTTTTTCTATTGGTTTATTGTTACGTTTCTTGCTGTTTTTCAATTTAACATTTCGTTATAATATTTTTTGTTTTCTTTACATACATCTACTATGTACTGCAATCGGTTCTGTTCTGTTGGGGGTTGGGGGTGATAGAGGGAGTTTACGCAATTATTGATTTTTGTTGCTGCAGCTGTTGTTATTCTTGTTATGCAATTGTTTGTCTTATGGGATAACTAGCATCCTATGGAGATGATGTCCGTGTTGTATGTTTGTGTGTGAGTGTGTGTAGGGGTGTACGAGAATAATTATTTTTCCGTTTGTTTTCTTTGAATTCACAAGTTTGTAGATTGCTTGATTTTGCATGTCTTAGTCTTTTTGTGGTATTTCTTTTTGTTTTGAGGGGGTATTTGCTCCAAAGCAACTTGCCAAGAGTATTTGTCGGATTTTGTGGGAATATATCAGGATAGGCTTTTTTTAGCCACTTTCTTATTTTTTGAATTCTTCTTCTAGTTTGTCTTGGTATTTGTTCAGTTTGTTCCATTTTTCCTCTATTTTGTTTTCTTTTATTAACTTATACATAAATCTATAATTTTTTGATGTTTTTGTTTTTCTTATTTTTTCTCATTTATTTTAATTGCCATTTTTGTTTTAATAAATAAATAATTATTATTAATTTACTTAAGAATTAATTTTACAATATGATACGTAATAATAACACATTTATTTAACAAAAATTACAAAAACTCATAAACCATATAAAAACACAAATTAAATCTACTTGTTTTTTTTTTGTTGTTGATGATTTTTTTATTATTTGCTTTTTGTTTAGTTTTGGTTTTATTTCTTCTATTATTATCATATACAATGTATTTTGTTGTTGTAATTGATTCGATTTTAGTTTTTCATTCATAGTTTGTTTTCTTTCTTTTTATATTATTGGTTTTTAATAATATTTATGTATATATATATATTGTTTTTGTATAATAAATATAATTGTTATAATCCTCTTCGTCGTCGTCGTGTCGTCTTCATCATCATAATAAAATTCGAAATTTAAATTGTAAAAATCGAAACTTACAACTTATATAAATGCAATACATTTCATTGAATTCCTTAATATTTATGTGTGTTAGTATGTCTGTTCGTTAAAGTATACCTTTAAGTGAGTACATTTATCTAAAATTGTTGTTCTTGTTGTTGTTGTTTTTGTTAATGTGATGTTTTGTTTTCGTTTGGTTTCTCTTGCTGTCCAGTTGTTCAATCAACAAACAAGAAAAAGTTTACACTGAGAAAACTATGTTTGAAGTTAAAATTTTCCAAAAGTTTAAGGCAGCTAACAGTAAGATCCGACTTTGTCTGACGTCCGACATGTCTGCACATAGTCGGACGAAACATACGAAAATTTTTACGAAATGCGGAAAAAATCTGTTCGACAAGTCTGAGGGTTTTTTTTTGCTACTATTCCGACATTTAGGAACGAAATCGTAACGATTGCTGTACGGCGGGTTGGAGGAATGTGTTGTTTGGTTCATTTTTATTTTTACAAGCAACCCAGCTAACAATATGATCCGACTTTGTCTGACATCCGACATATCTGTACATAGTCGGACGAAACATACGACAATTCTTACCAAATCCGGAAAGAAATCGGTTCGACAAGTCTGAGGGAATTGATTTTTCCTGTTCCGAAATTAAAGAACGAAATCGTAACGATTTCTGTACGGCGTGTCGGAGAAATGTTTTGTCTGATTAACTTTGCTGTTTTGTTGGTGTCCCGTTAACTGTTACTCTAGAATTTTTGTTTTGTTTGATTACTTGTAAGACATTCGTTATGAAATCGGTCCGATTCGCAAAATCGTCCGCATTTTGTAAGACACTCGTCAAAATGACTCAATTGGGTGCGACGTAAAAGTTTCTTCCGAAATTTTCTCTGACATCGGTCCGATATCGGTACGGACTCGTTTTTAGTTACGATGTCGGTAAGACATTATCCAATATCAGATAATTAATCCGATTGTCAGACCGAAATAGGAAAATTTTCTCAGCTGGGCAACATTTCGTTGCCACGAGTGTGGAATATACATAGGTGGTGGTTTTTGTGTTTTATTTTTTTTGGAATTGTGTGTGGTACCCTTAACTGTTGCCTTAGAATTTTTGTTTTGTTTGATCACTTGTAGGACATTCGTTAAGAAATCGGACCGATTCGACGGCAAAATCGTACGCATTTTGTAAGACGTTCGTCAAGAAGTCGAGCACGAATTCGGTTTCAATTCGGTACGTCATAAAATTTCCCTTCTGAATTTCCCTTGAACTTTGCTCTTTGATCTGTGCGATATCAGTACGATACGGCGATAAATATATCAGATTTCCCTCAGACGTGTCATTCCGACAACATGACAACCATTTCTTTCGTTTTTAGTTACGATGTCGGTATGACATCGGATCCGATATCAAATGATTCATCCAATTTTCAGACCGATGTCGGACCGAAATCGAAAAATTTTGTCAGCTGGGAAACATTTGGTTACCAGGTGTGTGGAATGTACATAAGTGGTGGTTTTTGTGTGTGTGCGTGTTTTTTTTTTGGAATTGCGTCTGGTGTGTGGAATGTACATCAGTGGTGGTTTTTGTTTTTCTTGGAATTGCGTGTGGAATTTTTGTTTTTTTTTTTATCACTTGTAAGACATTCTTTACGAAATCGGACCGATTCGTCGCCAAAATCGTTCGCATTTTTTTAGACATTCGCCAAGAAGTCGGCCCGAAATCGTCTACAACTTCGGTCCCATTTCGGTACGACGCAAATATTCCCTTCCGAATTTCCCCAGAATTTTGCTCCGATATCGGTATGATATGGCAATAAATAAATCAGATTTTCCTCAGACGTGTCGTTCCGAAAACATGACAATCACTTCTTTCGTATTTAGTTACGATGTAGGTAAGACATCGGATCCGATATCGGATGATTCATCCAATTGTCAGACCGATGTCGGTCAGAAATCGGAAAATTTTGTTAGCTGGGCAACATTTGGATACCACGTGTGTGGAATGTACATAAGTGGTGGTTTTCGTGTTTTTTTTTTTTTTTGGAATTGCGTCTGGTGTCGTTAATTGTTACATTGGAATTTTCGTTTTGTTTGATCAGTTGTAAGACATTCGTCAAGAAATCGGACTGATTTGTCGGCAAAATCGTCCGCATTTTGTAAGATTCATCAAGAAATCGTCTACGAATTCGGTGCGACGTAAAATTTCCCTTCTGAATTTTGCTCGGACTTCGGTCCGATATCGATGCGGTAAATATATCAGATTTCCCTCTGCCGTGTCGTTCCGACAACCACTTCTCTCGTTTTTGGATGATTCATCCAATTGTCAGACCGAAATCGGAAAATGTTGTTAGCTGGGAGGTCACTGTCTGATCGGTAAACTTGCTGACAGGCTGAAGGTTGCCAGTACGACTACTGCAGACGCTGTAAGGACTTCGAGGAAGAAGAGCCTATAGGACATCTGGTGTGTCTATGTCCCGCACAAACAGGCGGAAGAAGTTCGACTTTTGGTTTTCATTTATAATAATAATTAAGCAGCAGGAGCCGAAAAGTTATTTAAGCCTGCAGGAGACGTAGGGATCCGCTTTTACAATCTTATTAGCAGAACACGTACTTGACGATTAGATCCCAGAGTACAAGAGCAAGACTAGACAGCTACAGAGGAATAAGTTTCCATCCCATACAAAATATTACCAACCATATTATTTGAAAGTAAAATCTAATCTTAAACAACCATGAGGACTTAATCTTAAGCTCAAAGAAAACGGAACTTAAAATCTCACTTCGGAGACTAGAAGTAGAGCCTTTACGTCAATATGAAGCAAAAAAAGTTTTTTGGACCAAGATTGGAGCAGGACCTCAAGACAAAGAAAATAAGAATTGCGTCTGGAGGGACTGGGAAGGTCTGGTAAATTTTGAGATGCTTAGGAAGAATAAAAGCGACTGAAAAGGAACTCTCGAGTACACGTGGTTTTACAGAAAAAAAGCCAACAGAGTCCAGTAGTGGAATTCTGTAAACTGTTTTAACAAAAATTGTCAGTTAAAAAGCGAAAACAGAAAAGTTAACGAATTTGATATTCAGTAGCCACTTTTAATGATACATGACATCATTAAAATCAGCTGTTTTCCCTAACGAATGGAAAATCGTCAACTTAATGACGGTCAATTATTTGGTGTTTACTTTAACGACGAGAAATAAAAATCATAATTTACAGTGGTTTTAGAGTATTTGGCAATTGTTTTTTTTACCTTAAAACATTTCGGATGCGTGTGCACCGTGTGCATGCATGAGCGGAGAATATGTGAGGAAGAAGATAACAACAAAAATCTGAGGTCTTGGTACCGTCAATCCCGGCCGGCTGTTAACAGCTGTTCGCGTGAGACCTTTTCAAATCCGCCTTGCGTGGTAGAGTACTTTTCGTTATATAAAATGTACGCAAAATGTTTCTACGAATAAATTGGTATTGATAATACTTCGCCTAAATATTTAGACTTTTGATGTTTTTAAATAAAAAGAATTTCAGGCTATGAAAATAATTATTTATAATTATATTATTTTTGCCTATTTCTCTTTGTTCTTTTCGTTTTTTTGGGTAGAGTTGCCAAAGAGAAAAAATAGATAACAATTTCTGCTAACTAAGATTTGGGGACATAAGCGTAAAAGGCCTTATGTACAGCACATCATGATGGCACTCATCGTGTGTTGATTAGAGCTTTTGTCAAAAACTCTACATAATTTTTTCTTTTCCTTACTTTAATATTCCATACTTGTCTTCTCTTTTTATAATTTGATATAGGACAGAACGTACTTTTCAATAACTGTCTAGTAATTATTACACATTTTTGTGTAAACGGAAATCGATAGACGCCAATTATCGAAAAAATGATTTTGATTTTCAGCCATGACTGATGGTCTTATTTTCACCTATACTATTATATAATGACCTCGCATCATGATGTGCCATGTAAACCGACCATTAGTGCAAACGATTTTTTTGTCGACAAATTTAACTAAACTCATAAGGCTTTTACCACGTATAACAAACTCCTTCCTTCACTGTTAATCCAAATGAGCGGCTGAAGCTTCTACAAAAGATCGAATAGAGACCTGGTGGTTCGTTTTTACCACTCCTAAGTCCATGTCGCAAATTTCATCATAACCACTCATCCTAGAATGTGAGTTTTTTCATCATCCTTCATAATCGCTGGAATTTGTCCCAACGGCTTACCATATTTTTCGTTCGCTATACATACAAATGGTAAGCTTCTACATTATGAAGGATTTTAAATGTTGCTCCAACAATAGCTTCGAATTCGGAAACAAAACGACCAGGAGAAATAGCGAAGAAAGGGAAGTTATACTGGATGAAACCTTAACAGCCTAAGTACCTTTTCTTTGAAGATACAAACATTTTAAGTTATTGAAGATAGTTTAAGTAGTAACGCTAACCATAGTAGAGTTGTTTTTAAGAATCCGTTCAATTTCTTCGAAATGTTAAATTGTGAAATAAGCTCATGATGTGAAGGCTACAGACAAAATTTTGTAATTTATCCATTCAAATTGGTATATTTTAAAGAATAAGTAAATGTTTCTAGATAATTGTATTATTCACAATGTGAACTTTCAAATTGTTTGCGAATCGTTGGGTTGAAGAGAAAACCTATGTCTTTTTAACTGTGTCGGGTTCCATCTAAAAAAATATGTTTGTATGAATGTAGTATGAGTGTATAACCGCTATTCACAAAACAAATGTGGATTTGGAAAAGGTTTATTTGACAGATTTCCTTTATAGAACTGTCAATTAAAACCATTTATAAGGCTTCATTACATTTTGTGAATACGGCCGTATATGTTTAGTTTTTTTTTAATATCGAATAATATAATAATAATTTTGATAAATTGATGATTTGTACATACCCTTGATAAAAGGGAGAAAGATGAGGAGATTTGTTTTTAAATTAATATCTACAAACATATTACAAATATTTCTTTTTTTTAATTTTTCAGTTAATGATGTGATACAACATTGCAATTGAAAGATACATGTATATTTTTTGTCTTTCTGCATATGCATTCGAGCACTCGTCCTTTTAATCAGCCTGTGCAATTTCGATTTGATAGTCCCCAATGTTGGGATCTGTGTATAGGTGTTCATCGGAATATCCTCAAAGTTGAGGGCAGTGTAGGTGGTAAATTGAAAATTTCTTAAAAAAAAATTAAAATACTTGGTATTTTATTTTTTTCTAGTTTAGTATTTCCAAATAATGGAACTTTTGTGGTTCTATGTCATCAAGCGAAAGGGGAGAGCTTAGGTTCATTGGTATTTAAAAAATAAAAATTATAATTTATATCAGATACTTTTAAAAAGTAAAAAAGGATTTCAAATTTGCCTACAAATAAAAAAAAATCCACAATGATAAACGCCAAATGGTGCAGAAAGAGATGTTGATGAGTTCTAAAGATGTAGGTTGAAAGGCCATCCTGGCATCCTGTGGTCCATCATATCTTCGCCATACATATATATGTAACTAGAATGTTCGGAATATCCTCATTCATTCTCTTAATGGGTCCTGGTGTATGTGTGTGTATATCTGTATGTGTGGGTTTGCATGCACGCGTAGTTGTTGTTGTTGTTAACAGTTGTATGGTATTATTGCTACAAAAATCTTTTTATCTATAAACTACAGAATTATTACCACAACATCATTTGTTTCTTCTTAATTTCCTAGCGGTTGTTTTTTGGGGGGAGGAGGGGGGTTTCATGGTTTCCATTAAGCAACAAGTACTACGGCATTACTTTGTCCAACCATCTTTGACCCTCTCATGGTGTTGATGATGCATGGCAAGTTGCTAACCTGCCTCTGCCTCTCATGTACTTTTTCCTCATCTTAAAGTTCTGTCACCGCATAGTTGGAGTCATCATTCATGGATGGTGGAGGTGGTGGCGGGGGCAAATCATCTTCATCGTTCATATGTTGCGCTATATTATTTTTATTCGTACTATTGTTGTTGTGATGCATTATACTATTTGGCTTGGGTGGCGAACCCACTGTACTCTCCAGTGGCGGTGGTGGTGGCAGTGATATATCGTTGTTCATCTGACGATTGGTGTCTGAGACATTTGTGGTGGTTGTGGTGGTGTTAGTATGACTAGTACACATGGAAATTGTTGTGTCTCCTCCTCCGCCTCCACCCATGCCACTTAAAGCATTGCCCCCGTTCTGATGACTATAAGGTTTAGAGGGTATTCCCCCGTTATCGGAATTTTCCGGGGGAGGTGGTGGAGAATTGGGCGTACCCACACGTGGTGGTGGTATAGCTTTCATTTGTGGTGGTAATTTCATGGGTGGTCTTTGAAGTGTTCTGTAAATAGTAAAAAGAGATGTTTAGAAATAAAGTAGATTAAGAAGAGAGTAAGACCAGAAACTTGCATTTCCGCATCAACACTAGATCTGATTTTGTAAATCCCAAGCGTATCCAAATATCTAGAAATATTCGGCTTACGATTAGGAACATAATATCTCCAGGAATAATACTGGTAATACTGCAAGGTTTATTTTAGTTGAACATTTTAAACACTCAGTGGCTCGGAGAAGGAGTACTTTTGATCCTTTTTAGGGAAAAATGTTGGCAATTCCTTCAAAAAAGCACTCTCGGCCAAAATGTTCTATACACAAGGGACGAACAAGGCCGAGTGTGTCGTTTTAGGGTTAAAAACGCTCATTTGGCTAAAGTAGGCAAATAGTCTTTCCGTTTCAACATGCCCACCCTTTATGTTACTTCCCGAAACGCCGGTACCCATGTCAAATGCAATGAGCAAAGAAAAATTTTTTAGCTGTAAACTGTAACCCGATACATTAAGCTTGAATTTTAGATAGGCTTATGGATTTTAGAACCGAAACTGAGCAATCATACCCAGAATTTAAAGGTTCTTCGAGCCATACCTGAAAATAATGGCGAAGAAGGTAAGTAAGGAGAAGCAAAAAGAAAAACGCAAGCTATGCCCCATGAAGTCAACCATCTTGGGTAGCATCTTGGTCACTGTCGCAAAGATTTTTTGAGCATTGAAAATAATAAGGGAGGAGATAAGTAAGGAGAAATAAAAAGAAAAAACGTTTTACCCCAAGAAATAAAATATCTTGGGTAGCATCTTGGTCATTATCGCACTAACACTGAATCCAAATACGAATCGCGAGTTAGGCCTGTTACCGCATACAACATTTCCTTTGGTAACAAATGTAGCCTGTTTAAAGGTTCTTATTCACAATGGGATACGCTGGCAACAGTCTCAGCACAAAATAAATTGAGATGGCTGCATCTTCCAAGCCAATACTACTATGTTTGGCAAGAGTAATTTAACTTCATCAGATGCTATGGACGCCAGATCTGAGACCAGCATAGATTTTTTTTTGCCTGTGGGCTGTAACCGGCTGTAAAAAAGCAATCATATCAGGGTACACCAATCTCAGCCCAAAAAAAAAAATGAGGTGGCTGCATCTTCCAAGCCAAAGCTACTATGTTTGGCAAAAGTAGTTTAACTTCATCAGATGCTATGGAGGGCAGATGGCCTTCCCGAACCAGCAACGATTTTTTTTTGGCTGTGGGCTGTAACTTGAACCATCGTGGCAGACTTATAGAGTTAAGGACCTAAAAAAAGAGATCATATCAGGGTACACCCTAGAGGAAGGGTTACTTGCTCAACAACAAAAATCTATGGCCAACCAGCACTACCTTGATTGGATCTTCGCCCTATGTCTGAATATAATAGCTGAGAAGAAAAGTAAAGAGAAATAAGAAGAAAAAATGTATGCTATATTCAATGAAGTAAGACATCCGAATCCCGAAATAAAAAAAGTTACAAGCGGGACACATATCTAACTATTAGCTTTAGGTCAAAATTCAAGTACTTTGCTCCTACTCCAATGAACAGTCTTGGAGCTATGGAAATCCACAAAACTCCTTTAGTTTTTGTTGACAGTAAGTTGTACTGTGGCGTGAACAGTAAGTCTAAATTATTATTGCTTCTGCGGCTTTCTATTTTCCCTAAGGGTCTTTGGCAGCTAATGGGGTTAAGGACCCAAGCTGACCTATAAATGTCCGGCTGATGGCCTGCGACGAAGAACATGTGCCATGTGCAAAATAGCGATAGGGTGGCATAAAGTTTTATTAGTGGTGCTATGAGTACTACTGTGCTCAGTAGTGGAATTCTGTAAAATGTTTTAACGAAAATCGTTTAGTTAAAAAGCGATAACAGAAAATTTATCGAATTTGGTATTTAGTAGCCGCTTTTAACGATAATCGACATCATTAAAATCAGTTGGTTTCATTACACATATCACCGAGTGCTTTCCGATTCAAGTTTATGCCCCTTTTTATTGCCCATTCCCAACGGCGTGCCGCAGAACGCCACCTCTTTGCGGAGACGTTTTTTTTACATGGCAAAGTACTTCACAAATGTCGCCAGCATTAGGAAGGCATAACGACCGCTGAAATATTTGTTTTGCTCCTGTTCCTTAATGTCAAATTTGCATTTTTGCCACTACGGCTATGAGACTTAAGGCGAAGAGAGGATAGGAGCAGGTCATACCATTGCGGTACAATCGAGGCTACGATAGAAAACCTGTATGGAATGGAAGAGGTTTCGGATTGGATACCTCAGGATATACTTGAGGTCCAGTGAAAGGACCATGGTCTTGGATTGAGGGAACTCTGGCATTGTCACGAATTGATGATAAACGGATGGATGAGAGCTGTAGGATAGAGTGGGTCTGGGAGGTACAATGAGAACCCAGGGATTGAGACCTGTTTCCGACTGCCTAACCATAATACGGTCCTAAAGGCGGAGATCCGGGTGATCACGGAATGTGTGAGGTGGGATGGTGTTAAGGAAAGGACGTCGAGTGTGAACATCTTAAGGGACAGTAAACTAGCCATCGGGGCTATAACAAAAAAGACGGTAAGGTCGCGAACTGGCATGGTGTGTAAGAAGGAGATTAACGCTTTCTATGAGGATTGCACGTTGTCCGTCGTTTGGACGACGGAACATAGCGGAGCAAGGGGGTACGAATGGACAGACGAATTGGTCGTAGAGGCCAGATTACTGTCTTCAGTAAGCTTGGTGAATGCGAAATTTTCGGGATGACGTAATCCGAGTTAATGGAATGGCCAATGAACGCGCATATAGCAGTGGAATAGTGAAACGGTCGGTAGGACGACGAGAAACCTTTGGGGAATCCGGATCGTGAGAAGATGGAGCTATTACTGCGAGAAAGGTAAGAAGGTCGGTTTGGGTCACATAAGACTACGGACGCGCTAATGTAGAATACATTCAGCAAGTGACAACGTATGTATGTAGGGCATGTAGGGATGAAGATGAGATGTAGGCGTATTTTCTATGTCGAAACCTGGTTTTCGCAGCTGGCAGACTGCGGCACTTTAGGTGCAGATACGACACCAGATTTGGACTAGTTAGAGGCATATAATGGAATACTATTAAGGATATTGTGAGCACCACGGAAAACCTGTCGTATATCTCTTTGGGGGTACTTTTCGAATTTAGAGGGCACAACAACCCGATTATGTTGTTTGCCAATAGTGGTATGGGCGAATTATGATCCGCAATCTGTTTTCAACTTTACCTAATCAAACCTGCTTTCATCATGGGGACAGCGTTCGAATATTCTCATTATATTCTTATAGAATGTAAAGGGTGATTTTTTTGAGGTTAGGATTTTCATGCATTAGTATTTGACAGATCACGTGGGATTTCAGACATGGTGTCAAAGAGAAAGATGGTCAGTATGCTTTGACATTTCATCATGAATAGACTTACTTACGAGCAACGCTTGCAAATCATTGCATTTTATTACCAAAATCAGTGTTCGGTTCGAAATGTGTTCATTCATGTGTTCAGCGATGAGGCTCATTTCTGGTTGAATGGCTACGTAAATAAGCAAAATTGCCGCATTTGGAGTGAAGAGCAACCAGAAGCCGTTCAAGAACTGCCCATGCATCCCGAAAAATGCACTGTTTGGTGTGGTTTGTACGCTGGTGGAATCATTGGACCGTATTTTTTCAAAGATGCTGTTGGACGCAACGTTACGGTGAATGAACACATTTCGAACCGAACACTGATTTTGGTAATAAAATTCAATGATTTGCAAGCGTTGCTCGTTAGTAAGTCTATTCATGATGAAATGTCAAAGCATACTGAGCATCTTTCTCTTTGACACCATGTCTGAAATCCCACGTTATCTGTCAAATACTAATGCATGAAAATCCTAACCTCAAAAAAATCACCCTTTAACTACAGTTTGTTCGTTCTTCTTTTCAGTTAAGTCAAAGGTACAGATAAGACTGTATTTGGCTTTGATGCAGATCGAAGAACCTAGATTTTCTCCTTATTGTATGAAGTCCCTGTCAAAGGAACCGACCCACGAAAGCCAAGACGACATTTTGGGACAGTAACTCTGAAGTACGCGGTCGGCCTAGAGTCCATAATCGAATTTGGTATTCAGTAGCCGCTTTTAACGATAATCGACATCATTAAAATCAGCTGGTTTCATTACACATATCACCGAGTGCTTTCCGATTCACTCGTCTTATCACGGTATTCACGATCCTTTGGATCTATCGTTTCAGCCTGACTATTGCGAGGCCTTATTTGGAAGCAATGTCATGGGTGCCGTGACCTATAGATCAGACGGAGTTTTTATGGTGCTCGGCTACCGACCAAGGTTTTAAAGTAAATTCAACCTTGGCCTTGGCTATAGGGGCGATAGTAGACGCATTATATTCACCCGGGGTTAATGTCAATTAACTCGTCCGTAACATTTTTGTGGAGTCAATCTTTATGCTTTGCAATTAGGGTTGCCATAGTTCCACCACGTCTTTGTACAAAGACATAAAATATGTAAAGATAGTTATATTTTAGTTACATATAGTGATCAATAGGTGTCGTTGGTCAAAAGAGACACATTTTTTTTCGATTTTCCAAAAATTGGAGATTTAAAGTGTAATTTTGCACCAGTGTGCCCTTAAATAAATATATTTATCGATTAAATTAATCCTCACATGCACTGTGCTAGGATATATGTACTGTTTATATAATATGTGATAGTGGACTCATCCCAATGAATACAACGCCATCTATGCGTTCAAAATTATCCCTAATCGACTTTTTACCTTATCTTTACGAATTGTATGTCTTTGCTTTGTATTTCGTTTGCAGCTAAATGCACCGTTAGAGTACTTCGTCTTTTTCCATAGCTCTGATGGTCGCATAGGATGACTTGCTCAAAGACGACACAAAGTGTAATGGCCCCAAGAGACTTAATAAACTCTTGCTTTCACAAACTTATCTAAACCGCATGATGATACGAATACTGGAACAGTGAGGCTGTACTACATTGGCAACAGATCATTGTTTTTCTTTTCTCAGTCTCTCCCACAAAACACTTCCTGTCTCAGACCCTGAAAAGTGCTAGAATAAAATGTGTGTAATGAAATTTTGAGAGAATTCCATAATTCTGCTATTCCTTTCAAAATCCAGGTATGTATGGTCGAAATAGGACCATGGTCCGATAAAACTTTCACATAACCCGATACCCCTTCAGATATTAAAAAAAAAACAACAAAAAATACTTACTTTGAATAGTTCTGCTGCTGTTGTTGTTGGGCTGCCTGCCTCTGCTGCTCATATATGGACTCCACACTTGGTGGATCCGCATCTTTAGGTATCTCTGGCAGTGGGCAATTCAAAATCGAAGGTTTATATTTTGGATCGAACTTTCCCCCTTGCCTGAGAGTGGAACACTTGTAAATGCCCTTTTCACGATCGTAGATAGCTGTATCCATGGCTTCGGATCGCGATGACTCCCTCATACCATCCTGTGGTGATTTCATATTCATCTGTTGATGATGTGAAGTGGGCGGCATTCGTCCACCGCCGCCGCCTCCTTGTGGAGCCATTGCATGATGTCCCGGTATTTGTGGATGACCAGCGCTGCTTTGCTGGGAATTTTGCCTACGCATAGTGGCCAAATTGGAGACATATATGGAACCTTGGCTCACAGCCACCAGAGGTTGATAGATAGAATGGGGATTTGATTGGCCACCATTTTGAGCCATGGTCGCCATGTGAGGTGGTATCTGTTGATAGATTTGACTTTGTTGTCCATGTGGTCCCGCCACCAAATGATGTTGTCCATGGGCAGCGGTGGAGTAGGTGCCATACTGCTGCTGTTGCTGATGATAGATGGCATGCTGATGCTGGGCAGCTGCCACTGCTGCAGCTGCTTCATGTGAGTGCGGATGAGGGTGGGGATGGTGACAATAGATCGGTTGTGGTGCCATCTGGGATTGTTGTTGCTGCTGCTGCTGCTGCTGGGATGTCGCCTGTTGACTTCGGGTGTTGGGATCGCTACAGACTGATGATGATTTTCAGTAAAAATCATTTGCTTCCAAAGTTTTGCATTGTTTGCTTAATGTTGCATATTTACCGTTATTTGGGCCTAAAATGGGAAAACACAAAATGTTACGAAAAGTCCCGAAGAACAACAAAAAAACACAGGGTGCAAAGGAAAAGCTATACGTGTGAGAGAGTTACTACATTCCGACAGTGTGATCAAGGCGAGAGGATCAGAAAGAGGCCTACAGATCAGCGGCCATGCATTCCAACTTACCAGTCATGTGTGTGGGGCTATGATTGTGCGACGGCAAACGACCCAGCGTATGCGTGCCCATAGCCCTCATATTCTGCTGCATGTGCACGTGAGCCATCATCTCGTGCTGCTGACGCTTCGATGGATGCTGCAAGGTATGCGAGCCACTAATCACCGGTGGACTAAAATGCCTGAAAGAAAATTCAACCAGAACTTAAATAAAATCACTCTCATCCATTGTTCTCACCCATTGTGGTTCCGTGGCAAAGTACGCGATGCATTCAGCATCTGCTGATGGTTCTGTGGAGCCGGATGCGAAATGTATGAGGGCTCATCGACCTGGGCGTAATCGTTTCGTTTCCTTATGTAAATCCAGGTGTGCGAATCAACCCAGACCATAATGGTCAGCAGTATGGCAGCAATAAAACTGGCAATCAGCATGAGTACCAGACCAAGGAGACCTCCTTCACATAGGCCTCGCGAAGCAGCCAAAAAGTTATGATGCACTGCCTTGCAATCGACCAAGGCTGTCAGCTGAGTCAACAGGCGTTCGCTGCTATTCAAATCGGCATTAACCGCTCCCAGTTTGGGTTGTAGCCCCGAGGACTTGAAGAGTACCAAAGAGATTTTCATTACCGTGGCCATAGCACTGCGGGCATTGTTTAATGAGTTCTGCGATTCTCTAAGGCGTTGGGTAAAGGGATTTGTGTGCCCCGGTTCACATTGGGTGTAGTGCAACAACACATTGGTGGGCAGATCTCGAGGTGCAACAGAAACCAGGAAGTCAGCAGGACTTATGCAAAGGTCTCCAACGGCCACTGACGACGAGAGGTAAAGTCCAGACATAAGCCAGGAGCCGGTGACAGCCAAGAGACCACAAACACTGAATAAAATTAAAGCACAGCGAGAGTGGCGAGCCACTCCCACCAGCAAAACTGCACAGAGGACCAACAGCAAAGCCAAGGTGGCCACCGTGCCAGGCCAACGTATTAATTCCATTTTATCACCTTCCTGTAAATTGAGTTATAGCACGTTTGAGTTTAAGAATTCCCCTTTGGCCTAGAACTTACCGAAAGGAATTTAGTCATGGTAACACTGGTCAGGGGTCTGCGAATATCACTGGCGGCATTGGTGGCCAGAGTCACATTGCCTTGCACAATATTCAGCGAAACAAAGAGTATCGAGAGGGCGGTGGAATTCGACACCGGCTGATCGAAAATATCAGCCAATTCCACCAGCTGAGGCCTTATGCGATTCTTGAGGGTATTTTCCAAAATCAAAGTCTGATTGCGTACCGTTGTGACCAGAGTGTCCACTTTGCGTCCAGCTGTTAGTACCTCCAGCAGGCCATTGTGCAGATCATCGTTACCATATAAACCTAAAACCGGAGTTTGATGGTGATTTTTATTATGTATTTTAGCGGAAGATGGATATTACCTAGTCCTATTGCAGCACAACACATGACAGTAACGATGGACAGCGCTACTTTGAGGCTTGTAATCGAATGTGCAGGTCTGGGTTTGCGATCGCAACATCTTGTCATTAAATAAAGCAGCAGTCCTAACAGTGAGACAATAAGCAGTGCAGCTGGCACGGATCCAAGTATTCCCAAGCTCTACAATAAAAAAGTTTAAACATCAAATTGGTAATGAAAAGAGCAAACACTTAAATCTTAAAGATTGCGCTTTAAAGATCCTAAAACAAGTAACGCTAAGGACTGGGCAAGAGTCGAGTGGCAGACACCAATCCCCGAACAACAATTCTGAGCTTTTGTGAGTACCCAGTTGAAGCGAGGAAGGAAAAAAGCACGATTTATTTCCGAAGATTATTGCTTTGTCATGCTATGCCACTATTAACGCTATATCGTGTCATGTCATCCAAACAAAACGCTTTGTCAAAGGTTTCCATGACAAAAGAACTACCATGACATAATGTACCTCGAAGGTATGTAGCAGCCATTGCAGCCGTAAGTCTTGCAAGTTCCATGACAAAAGACCTACCATGACATAATATACCTCGAAAGTATGTAGCAGCCATTGCAGCCGTAAGTCTTGCAAATCACAAAAAATGTGTTCTTTGGGTTTCCTTGCATTGCCCCACCAAACCTCACTTGTGCAAAAATATTGGATACGATTTTTTTCCGTGATTTTTTCGACGGTACAGTGTTAAATTTTCATCTTTTGACTATTCAAGTTCAGATTTCTTATGTGCCCTGAACTCAAATTTTTACAATATATCATATCGTACCCTTCTCTCAAATGTTTCCCATCGAACAGTCATATTGTGCTGGTCGGTCTACATGTCCTCTTAGGGAGTTTTTGGTGGTGAGATTACCCTCTCAAACCCAATAAACTTTCATTTGATCATGACCCTGAATTTGTTTCACATTATAATTGAGGCGTCGAGAGGCAACATGGCTGGATTGAAAAAGGTTTCGGATCAGATATCTTAGACGGAGCTTTAGGTCAAATCCGATATACCAACGTTGCCAGTCATTTGTTAGGTTATGCTTTTCGGAGATCTGGGAGATAAGGGTGAAAGTTTGCCATTAATGAACATTTAAGGGGACGGAGTCCTAGTTTAGAGCATGGGCGAAGAACGCGCAATGTTGGACATTGGCAGATCTGGACGAATACAAGGCCGAGGCTAGTACTGGTTGGAATCACGTATTTTATTTATACCGAAAATTTACTCCAATTTTAATTCTATTGGAAATTTTGTTAAACTCCTCGCCGAGGCCAGCAAGATCCACCGAGTATAACGATTTGGTTTTAAACCACAACTACCAACCTGCCCCAGTACGGGACCTCACCATAGGCAGTCCGAAAATTTTGTTAAACTCCTCGCCGAGGCCAGCAAGATTCGCCGAGCATAACTTTACCCGCGATTTGGTTTTAAACCACAACTACCAACCCAAACCATTAGGGCTACAGATAATCTGGTCAGAAAAACCACATTATGGATACTAGCTTGTATCCCGTGAAAAAGTGATCAGTGTTGCCAGTCCCTATCGCGCCGAGATCTCTAAAGTGAGCATAGTATTGGCTTTGTGTCAGTAATTGCCTCCTTGTCTTCAGGTCGCACAAATAAGTCACCGACAAGTTTCTTCCGATGCAAGAGCTCAGACTTAGACTAAAGTCGAAATTTAAGAGGTCCAGTACGAATGTCACGTGGAGTTCCCATTCTCACTCTTTATAGAACAGTCCTGTAATTTATTACCGGATCAAGTAGGGGAACACTAATTAAACCCGCTGAAGATAATGCAGCTGAAGATACAGTCCTACACACGGGCACGCACGTGAACATAGTAGCCCTCTGACAAGAAATAATCTTTCCTTTTCTAGGACGCCTATTCAAGGTCACATTAGAGCTACATGCAACAAAGAAAGCACAATGCATGACACGAAAAGCACGACGACTAAGTCTTCAATCTCTTTTCAAAATGCGCTTGACCATTCCTGCTGCTCCGGTCATTCTGTCCTTCGTCTAATCCAAATGGACCAGCAAACCCAATTTGTCTGAAACAGTCACTCACATATATTTTACAAACGCTACGTGCGTGATAGATTTACCAGATCTCTTCGCGTGTGGGTGATTCCGTGACAATACCCTTGAGAAACGTTGCCACGGTAGTGTCCTCTTCGACCAACGTGATTGCTCCATTCCAAGGCTTTCTCACCTCGAGTTTCCAGCGCAAGACTGACCTTCAAATAGGATGGGCAGTTCATATCCATGTGCCCTGATCTTAAAGGACTCAACCAAATGTCTGAAAAGCGTATCCATCATGAGCTTCCATATATGTATATGGAGTTCAAACTGCTCTATCGAAGAAATAACTGAATGAGAATGTTCCAACTCGCCATGAAAAGTAATTAAAAAGCTTTTTTGAAATCGACAAATATGCCAAGGAAATATTCGGCACTCGATCCGCGCTCACACAGTCCTCTTGCATGGATTTAGTCAACCACGTGCTGTTTTTCTCCCGGTATCCAAACTATCATCATTCTTCCAGTACTTTTGCAAGCAAAGGGCTGATACCGCATTGGAGTCTTGAGTGCTCCTCAATCGATGATGCGATTTCAGAAGGACCATGACTTGGGTATATTGCCAAAATATTTCGCCTAATCTCGCGGGTACGACTCGCCTTGAAACGTAATCGGACACGCCTTTGAAATCGAAAAAAAATATACCAAGAACATATGTTTGTTGCGCTCGACTTAATCCGACAGTCCTTCACATGAATCCATTTATCCACAGTTCTCTTTTCCTTTCGCAAGCCGAACTTATACGGGGAAGCACCCAGCTAGTAGACCCACTGAAGTCTTTACCAAATTTTTTTTATCTGTACTTTTCCAGCTCAGGGAGAAAATTGATGCTTCGATTAGATCTTGGATTGGTTTTCAATCGATCAGGCGATTAAGAACGACCACGGTTCGGGAACATTTTTTCAAGAGTACGAAGAGTTGACTCGACATGATCAGTTATGAACTTCCTAAAGCTTTTATATATGTTTGCAGTCATACCATCCATGATAGGCGACCTCCCGCCTCTGAACCGTCAGCCGTCAGTCATGCTCGTCTGTATTTTGACGTTTCCATTAATACCCAAACACACTCGTTCTTTCGCAATCTAACATCGCACAGTAGGATAAAATAGTAAAAAATATGTCATGTGAGAACGGGCAGAGATATCTCTTTGAAGTTTGATATGATTAGAACTGAGGTGTTGGTATTGTAGACCTCAAGCGGACTTTTTTGTAGGAATTTTCGAGCACTATCTAGAAAATTTTGAAAATCGGACCATAAATGAAGATTTGTCAACCCGAACAATTTTTCGAAATACCGAAGTGACTAACTTTAGGGACCTGCCAAAAGGCGCCAGGACAACCTAGGGCCTTGATATAACCATTTAAAAGGGATATCTCTCCCACTGTACATCGCTTAAGTCGCGCAAGAATTCTTTGTTACACACCATGGCGGCATTCGAGTTATACATAATGTTTGAGAAGCGCCTCGACATGAGGTATGGTCTTTCATAAACTTTCACATATCCAAGCAGAACATGCGACCTTCCGGACAACTTAGGGCCTTGAAATAACCATTTCAAAGGGACATCTCTACCTCTCATCTCATCTCATGGCATATTTTTTACTAGTTTTTTTCGATGCTCTCCCACTGTGCATCGCCCAAGTCGCCCTGGAATACATTGCTACACACCAAGCCGGCATTCGAGTTATTCATAATGGTTGAGAATCGCCTCCACATGAGATATGATTTTTCATAAACTTTCACACATCTAAGCAGAACAGGCGACTTTCTGGTAGCCAATGTTCTCTATCTCGACTTTTGTCATCTTGACACTAAGAGCATGGTGGTGATCGTCTGCATTTGCATAGAACATTCCCATGAAGTTTCTTGTATACTCCTTCCAAGAAGTCAAAATCGTTTCCCCCAATTTTAAACTCCCCATATCGCATCTAGTCATCACATGCGGTATACCTTTCTCCATGGATCGTTTCTATTGTTTTGTACGAAGTTCCTCGTATGTTAACAGATTTTAGTCTGGTACTCGTTTCAGCGTGATACAAGATCCTCCGCATTAGAACTTCTGGTACTTTGGAATCGATTCCGCAGGCGCATGAAATTTCGCCGCATCGTCCCCAGTTACACCACTAGACCTTACCTGGTCCGATTTTTCGACGTTTTCCCAGGAGCACATCTTTATCGGACTCATCCACTCAACGAGCTTAGCAACCTGGTCACCTATCGTTAGTGCTCCAAAGTCTTTTGAAGACTTGCTGACGTAGTTGCCCATTTAACGTCTCGATCGGTGTAACCCTTACCGATTTGGGGACCTCTATCGAACACAATTTATTCGTTTATATAGAGTAATCAACAAAAAACCATCAGGTAAAAGAATCAACATTATTAATTGTAATCTCAATAGATAATGCATATTTTTTAACTGATTTAATTTTAACGTTTTTAAAATCCTAACTAATAAATATATTATTTGTTTGGCATTAAAATCAAATGATGACTTTATTATTTTATCGGATGATATCGATTAGTATCCTATATAACTTTGCACTGGAATTATGTCCCGCAATTCTGACTTGCACTGAAAAAAAATGGCAAGAGACCTAAGACGTTCTTGAAGTAGAGCTGGCAAACTATCGATAATCGCGACATTCGATATTTTCGATAGTTTTATAATAACTATCGATAGCATCGATACCATCGTAAATTTCCAATCACCTATATTTCGAACGAAAATGAGAAGTAATAATTAGGACATCGTTTTATATAGAAGCAATATCAATGCACAGACCAAATAAAACCAATGATATAAAGTCATTTAAAAGTCATGAGAGAAATCATTGTACAAAATTTTAAAAATTGCGCCCTCTATAGGCGCAATGTATCATAAAGGATACATTCAGTGTCGGATTGCTTATTTTTGCAAAAAATTTAACTTTTGCAATAGTATCCATTGGAAAAATATCAATCGATATACCGTCAAAAAATTAAATATCGATAGAGCCATCGATATTTTGCCAGCTTTGTCTTGAAGACACACAAACTGCCTTTGTCGATTACGGCAAAATGTAATCGATTACAAATTTTGTTTATTAATAATTTTTATTTGACATCCGACAAAAAGATTCTTAAAATATAAATTAAAATTTTCACTATATACCAGTATATACAAACTTACCTCCAAATAGATTTCATCATTTGGCCGAAATGTGCTATTGATTTTGTGGAATGTTATGTTATAGTGGGGTAAGGCATGAAGAAGTTTCGCAATTACCGG
This sequence comes from Stomoxys calcitrans, assembly GCF_963082655.1. Classification (NCBI taxonomy): domain Eukaryota; kingdom Metazoa; phylum Arthropoda; class Insecta; order Diptera; family Muscidae; genus Stomoxys; species Stomoxys calcitrans. The sequence goes on along the minus strand of NC_081555.1, from coordinate 171,801,247 downwards.
CACCTTGTATTGATCCGTATACTCATGATAGTCAGCCATAATGTGTGCTGATGATGGTGGTAATGCGTGATGAAGATCTTATTATGACAGTTGTTGTGGTTTATGTTGTGGGTGTGTTGATTTATTGTTGGTGCTCCTCTCAGATGTTTTACTAAGCTCCTCCAAAAGGAGGGGTGGCTAAGTATAGAGCCTCTCTTAAGTTAAACCAGAGCGCATGAAGTGTTCATTCATTCATTCATCTTTGTGACAGTGCAAAAAATCTGTTGGATGAGACAAAGCAGAAAAGAAAATGAAATAATTGATTATTAACTCAAGTCATTTGTGGGTGATGCAATCCAAGAAAACTGACTCTGAGACCATTGAGGTCAGCAGTGTTCAACCGCATTAATGGCCAAATAAAATGTTTATGCGGAAGCTCTTCCCAACTCGTATTATGCTGAGTGCAAGTGTATGTGTGTTTGGTGTGCCATGATAAGTGTCAATGCTCCCAACATGGAGAGAATAAATAACAACAACAGCAACAAATATTATAACAACAAAAACAACACCAACAATACGATACTAGCGAATTGGGAAAATGAAGGCAAAGGAAAATGTATATGACTCGTTTTTTTTTTTGGATTTTATCCGTTTTTTATGATTTGACCGCATGTTGACACCACAATCCCAAATGAAAGCCAACAAACCGAAACCCAAAGGAGTGGAGTGACAGTGTAGTCTACTGCATATGTATAGATGTTTGTGTGTGAGTAGAGTGTGAGCCCCCCTTGTATGTAAGAAGCTCTTTGTTGTGCTGCTGCTGCATTTAAAAGAGGACAACCGACCGCCTGTCAGACAAAACGCAAAAAAAGACGACATACATTTACACACAAACAACACCTCTTCAGAACCTACACACACTTGAGCGCAATCTTACACATCCTTCATCTTTATTTTAAAACAGTGTTACCACCTGCCTTAAATCTAATTTTGACATATATATAAAAAACCTATCGTGAAAAACATACACCTAAAGAAGAATAAAAAAAATTTGATGCGGAGTTTTGAAAGTTTCAATTGTAAGTTCTTCACCCTTTAGAACAAAATTGCAAATTTTGCCCATAAACATTCCACTAAGGAACAGGGGCAAACTTCTCACATATCAATGATTACAGTCCTACTCAAGCTCAATGGTAAGAGGCCTCCTTTTTATAGCCGTGTTCGAACGACATGCCGCAGTGCGACACCTCTTTGGAGAGAAGTTTTACATGGCATAGTAACTCACAAATGATGCCAGCATTACGAGGGGAAAACCACCGCGGAAATTTTTTTTCTGATGGTCTCGCCAGGATTCGAACCCAGGTGTTCAGCGTCAAAGGTCGACATGCTAACCTCTGCGCTACGGTGGCTTTCACCCTTTAGAACAGGTTTGTAAATATTCGTATAAAGATTTCTTGTAATTCTTATATTTGCTGTGTGTTATGGATAAATAAGACGCTCTTCCCGCTACTGACACTAACACTTCATTTGAAATAATTAAATATCAACAAAACAAAAAACCATTTTAATTTTAAATAAATGTTTCGCGGAGTTAAAAAATGTGACTTTATTAAAATCTTAAGCAATTTTGTCACTTCAGAAAGTTTAATCAGCGAATAAATATGTTGCGTTCTTCCTTTTTTTAGTTTTGTCATTCAAATTGAGTGATGACACCATATCGTTAAATAAACGGCGAAAAGATTATCGATATCATGCGAAAACTGATAATAAGAAACGATTAATCGTGATTTTCACTAAATAGAACTAAAATAAAACACAGCAAGGCTATACCACGGAGAGGAATATATTTGTAGAATATTGTGACCCTCAAATGACTTATCGAAGGGAACGGGTTACTGGTTATGAATACAGGAGCCATAACCGGTCACTTCGCGATAGGCCATATGGTAGCGCGTGTGGACGATCCGCACAACGACTAGTGCGGACGCTGTCTTGTTGAAGATGAGGCAATCAAACACCTGCTCTGTTCTTGTCCAGGTCTGCAGATTCACAAGCTTTCTTTCCTAGGGAGTCGGTTTTTATTCGATCTCGGCGATCTTGCGGAGTGACCGCATAGTTGGATAAGCAAGGTTTGTTGCAACGAGGGACGTGATAAAACCCTAAACACGCGGTCATACATGCGAATACGAGAAATACGAATGCTTAGCTCTGGAAGATTGGATACTTGAGTGAGTGTGGGCCGACGCTCTAGGGAAGCACATGCCTCGTGGCGTGATGCTCTTGTTAAAAACATTTCCCCAAAGAGATGTCGCACTGCGGCACACTCTTCGGACTAGGCTATAAAAAGGAGGCCCTTTATGATTTAGCTTAAACTTGAACCGGACTGCACTCATTGATATGTAAAAAGTTTGCCCCTGTTTTACGCCAATGTCAAATATAGTCGTAATCGGTGTATTATTCGGTAAAGTTTCCGATCATGTGATGTTCCGGTGTTTGAATCTTCCATATAAACGTCATTCTGGTTCTAAAGAGTGATTTTTTTGAGGTTAGGATTTTCATGCATTAGTATTTGACAGATCACGTGGGATTTCAGACATGGTGTCAAAGAGAAAGATGCTCAGTATGCTTTGACATTTCATCATGAATAGACTTACTAACGAGCAACGCTTGCAAATCATTGAATTTTATTACCAAAATCAGTGTTCGGTTCGAAATGTGTTCATTCATGTGTTCAGCGATGAGGCTCATTTCTGGTTGAATGGCTACGTAAATAAGCAAAATTGCCGCATTTGGAGTGAAGAGCAACCAGAAGCCGTTCAAGAACTGCCCATGCATCCCGAAAAATGCACTGTTTGGTGTGGTTTGTACGCTGGTGGAATCATTGGACCGTATTTTTTCAAAGATGCTGTTGGACGCAACGTTACGGTGAATGAACACATTTCGAACCGAACACTGATTTTGGTAATAAAATTCAATGATTTGCAAGCGTTGCTCGTTAGTAAGTCTATTCATGATGAAATGTCAAAGCATACTGAGCATCTTTCTCTTTGACACCATGTCTGAAATCCCACGTGATCTGTCAAATACTAATGCATGAAAATCCTAACCTCAAAAAAATCACCCTTTATTTCTTGAGACATTGGAGGGCACAAGTATTTTCCAATCTAGCGGACATTTGTTGTGCCCTCTAACGGCTGTCATCCGAACCGATCCATAAAAACTCACTTTCCGATTCTTCTGCAAAGCAAATAGTTGGACCTGCAAAGCTGAAACCGTTTTCATTCTTTATTTCTTGTTTCTATTTCTTTTTCTCTTGAATTGTGAATGTTTACAGGATGAATAATTGAAAAGGCAACTCTTGGTGAAACTCAATTTGCTTTTGCACATGCAAACATTTGCACATACAAAACACCAAAGACACTTACATAAGTGTTTGACATACATGCAGGGAGATGTGTGTGCCAAAGTGGAGATCCATTCGCATTTACCCACTCGTCCGCTTTCTAGGCTAAATCGTTTGTTTATTTTGTCGGCCCCCATTCATCATAAACGCCATAGTCCTTCGCGTGGTTGTTGTTGTCGTCGACGTCACATCATCATCATCATCGTCATTCATCATTTATTTCTAGTCTACAACATTAACATCTCTCAATGCTGTCGTCGTCGTCATCATAATCACCAACAACACAACAAAGCATTGTTTTTGTTCAAACTAACCTACAAAGAATGTGAACTGAACTCTTCAGATTTCTGCCAACAGCAAAAGCCGTGTCACACCAACAACCTATGGCCGCTTTACATCTCCCCCCTTTTGATGGAGCATTAGTATGTGCACCATAACAAAACTGGTGAGTACATGCTTGGGGATGCATAAATGTATGTAACACAAATTCATATATATATAAATATAACACACACATACTACAAATCCATGTATGAGTGTGCATGTGTGTGGTTTAGCCCAAGAACCGACCATCGACCATACCAACAATGGGGAACAGTGCAAATACACAAATAACGTTGTTTTTGTATGCTCCTCAAATTGAATAACATTAACGAGGACATGTGTGCCTAACGGTTTTTTGATAAATGTTTGCGAGACCAAGTGTGTGTATGTGGCAGTAGTGTATTTGCTCATTGCCGTTGTCGTTTCAGCGGCGGTTCAGTAATGGTTGGATAGGTAAATATGGTAGCAACAACAAAGAAGATGACGACAAGAACGGAACTCCTTTGCAAACAAAACGGAAACAATTGTCAATTGTGCTCAACATAATTGCATTAGTTTTTGCGCAATATTCTCTCACGTTCTCTCACTCTCAGTATGATATACTTTCTCATTCATCATATTGAAGCTCTCTTGATTGTTTTTTGCTACTCATTCTTATGTTTCTCATCATCTGTTAACATTTACTCTCCTAATATATTTCTCTCTCCCCCACTACAGTACTCTCTTGCTCTAACTATGTTTTGTACTGCTGCAATTTGTATACTCTTGCCATTTGTTTCCTTATTGTGGCGGAGATAAAAATAGTTTGTGCTCCTTTTGGGAAAACAATCAAACGGAAGTTGGTTGGCATCTGTGTTACCATCAGACTCCCATTATGTATTTAACTAGGGACAACAATAAAATGCTGGATAAAATTGATGCAATACCGGAAATATCATGTGACCAAATTGCAACGTTTATTATATTACCACACATGCCTAGTGTGTGGCAAATTGTTGAAAATGAATACAATTAAAGAAAACGAAATAAATTTGATTGTAGCTTACAAAACCAAAAATACAAAAAATAAAACTGACTTTTGTACCCTCCACAATGGAATGGAGGGGTACTGATTTCATCATTTCTTTGTAAGTCATCAAAATATTTGTCGTAGACCCTACATTTTTAATCATAATTACATACATGGTCTACATGTTCCAAATCCATTCCAAGTATTTATAATGCAAATCGGTCAATAACTTGAATTTTTGAAAAAAACCAATTGCAATGTGTTACAATTTCAGAATTCATGGTCCTTGGGGTTGAGAAATTTCATGTTTATATGATGATAAATATTAGTTCATTACACTCATAGAAAAACACAGTACGAAACAAGAATTATTTGCAGGTATTATTTTATTCACATTATTTTTAATACCATTTGGTATGAATTCTGTATCAGACTATGGAGACTATTAGGAATCGACGCTCCACGTTTTCAGTTTTGTTTAGCTTTGTACAATAGCTTAATTCCTCATTTTCGAGATCTTGTGCGAAATTTCAAGGCCCTAGGTATTCCGGTCGCCTCTTCGGAGGCCCCGAAATTTGGTCACTTCGGCATTTCGAAATATTGTTTGGACTGCCGAATCTTCATTTGTGGCTCGATTTTGATTCGATTAGATAATAATTCTTTTTTTGCTGGACAGTGACCAAAATTCCCTAGATATTCACTATCTCCACTGGTTTCGGTAATATACGAGTTTTCATTTTTTTTTTTTTGTTGAAACTTTGACCGAAATTGGATTCGTATTTTGAAATTTATGGCTCGATTTTAATTTTTAATGCATGATTTGGACTCGCGACAAAATTTACACGTGACAAAAGAACAAGATGTGTCAACTTAAATGGGTGATATATGTACTTCAAAATACACTGATGGAAAAATAACGGTACTTTGCCAATGTCGCCTGGTGTTACTTTGTTCGCGTCATTGGCAAAGATTGTTAATACCATTTCGTATCAATTCAATACCAGACAAATGAGGCTATTAAGAATTGACGACATCACATTTGTATTCTTGTCACCGCGCCAGAAGTGTTGTTGAGCTTTGAGCGAATAACAATATCTAAGTAATTCTTTCTGAATTGTGCAGACAAAAGGGTCCTTCAAAAAACTAATAAAAAATTCTGCACGAATTTTTTTTACAAAACTCCACAAAATACCCCTATAGGGCAAAAATGGTTTCAAAATCGGTATTTATTAGTAAATTTTGGCTACAAATATTGTTAGGTGCAAAAATTTCTTACGTGGTCCTAGGAGACATATAGAGTAAAAACCAAAAACCTGTGCCCAATTGGGGGAAATATATAAAGAAGTATCCATCCCAAAGTAGGTATTTAAATGTGCGAAAACAACAACTCCCACAAGTATTTTCTTTGTTTTATTTAAAGCATATGAATACAGCAGAAAACATTAATGGAAATTAATCCAAATAAACTCTGAATGAGTTTGGATTGCCAGCTGAGATTTTCTTATAATTGGTATAAGTTGGATTTTGAATTATGTTACAATATTAAAACTAGTCTAGAAACACCAAATAACTTGTTTTATTTATCAAAAGTCCAAGGTTCAAAGAAGTTTAAAGAAGTTTACTTGTCCAAAAATGTCATTTATGTGAAAAGCAATATTTTTTTGTGTGTACATAATCTTAGCAGATTACCCGAAGACGAAGTGTACCCGATAATTAGATGGGTGGGCTGATTTTAGCCAATTTTTTGTTGTACTTTATTAGTAAACCCAAACTCACCTATCTCATTTTTAAATTTGGGCACCAAGTAGACCCCAAAGCACCCCGAAACGGTTAATTATATCGATCAATACAACATGGGACTTTAATGAAAAGTATTTCGGAGCAGAGTATGTATTTGGTATAAAAATAAAGGGTTAAGTTGGAAATTAATAAGTTAAAAAACTTACTGCTGGCCTGGACGAATCTTATATATCGTTTTTGATATTCGTTCTTATGGAGAGATTAATGAAAAAAAGATGAAATCAATCACCAGCCTAACCGACAAAAAAATATTAAACGAATCGCGTTTGCCAAATCCATTGCACTATTTCTTCCTATGGGCAGAGTCCAAATGAGCATTATTGGAGATGTAAAAGTTTTATTAAATTCGAATAAGACTAGCCTTCTGCTGGTGCTAAAGAAGTAACATCTGAAGATTGGTACATCCGGATATGGACCATTGACCGATCTCAATATGCATAGTTAATCTGAATCAGGGCTTATATCAAGAGCTTGGCAGTCATCGACCAAAAATTGCGCCCTCTAGGGGCTTAAGTTGTCAAATTACAGAACAGTTTATATGTGAGTTATGTTTAAGCTTGAGTCGATTGTAAATACACATATATGTACTCCGTAGGCTCTTCAACCTAGATGTATTTTGAGATATTACAAACGGAATGACGGATACAAACATTTTCCAAATAGCAGTATGTACACAAGGTGGTGCCTTTCTTCCTTCCTCTTTGATGACTTATTGAATTTCCATTAAGATACTCTTAATATTTTCAGATGACTCATACATACAAATAGAGCTTTTTATGCATGCGTTTAGCTGGAGGAACATTTTCTCAAAATTATTGAATGACTAATAACAAAAGTTCTGTCCTACCTCTTAAAAACATGCAATATTATTATAGTCTATTAAAAAAAACACAAAACTTAATGCAGCCTTAAAATAAGTTTATTTGATAGATTAACTTTATAGAACTGTCAAATAAACCCACTTTAAAGTCAAATCAAGTTTTGTGAATTCCGGTGTTAGTATTTGCAATCAAAACACACGCAATGTCATGCAACAAGGTATTGCATACTTATAGGGGTTTGCTCTAATAAGATCTTAAGCCCCTATTACACGATCAGACGTCATATGTAATTTCAAAATCAATAAGGAAAGGCAAAAGTCGGGCGGTGCCGATTTTATAATACCCTATCTTATTTAGGTATTGCCCAAAATCTGACGAACATATATGTGGGAGATACATCCAAATCTGACCAAACTTCTTAGATATTGTGGAAGGCATCGAGGAAACCGTAGTACGAAATTTTGGAAAGATTGATCAATAAATGCGCTTGAAGTGGCTCTAGAAGTGAAAACAGGGCGATGTACATATATGGCAGCTATATTTACACCTGAACCAATTTCTATGAAATTCACCTGTAATATTGGGTTGCCCAAAAAGTAATTGTCGGTAATATAGTAGTAAAATAGTCGACGTTGACAAATTTTTTCAACGGCTTGTGACTCTGTAATTGCATTCTTTCTTCTGTCAGTTATCAGCTGTTGCTTTTAGCTTGCTTTAGAAAAAAAGTGCGCGAAATTTTGTTTACATTTGCTTGTTTAGCGTCAATTTTAATATGGGTACCACCACAACGCTTGTGATATGCACCTTAAACGCAATGAATTCGATCCGTTTTTAAAACGAATTATAATCGATCATGGTCCAAGCATGGTGAACCAGCTCAAACCACTTCAAACGATTAATTCGGATGTTTACTGTCAACAATTGGACGAATTGAATACAGCCATCAAGGAGAAGCGACCAGAATTGGTCAATCGTAAAGGTGTCATATTCCACCAGGACAACGCTAGACCGCACCCATCTTTGGTCACTCGCCAAAAACTGAGTGAGCTTAGCTGGGAACTTTTGATGCATCCACCATATAGCCCTGACCTTGCACCATCAGACTACCATTTATTTCGATCTTTGCAGAACTCCTTAAATGGTAAAACTTTCGGCAATGATGAGGCTATAAAATCGCACTTGGTTCAGTTTTTTGCAGATAAAGGCCAGAAGTTCTATGAGCGTGGAATACTAAATTTGCCAGGAAGATGGCAAAAGGTTATCGAACAAAATGGCAATTATATATTTGATTAAATTTCATTCTAAGTGCATTTACTTTCTTTTAAAAAATCCGCAATTACTTTTTAGGCAACCCAATATTAAGGGTCATAGAAAATCCTTCCTGCCAAATTTCGAGAGAATCGATTAACACATGAGCACTTTTTGCAATATTTCTCAAAATCGGACGAACATATACATGGGAGCTATATCTAAATCTGAACCGATTTCGACTAAACTTTATAGATAGTCTGGAAGTCGTCTAGGAAAGCGTTGTACAAAATTTTGGGAAGATTGGTCAATAAATGCGCTTGCAGTGGCTTTAGGAGTGAAAATCGGGCGATGTATACATGAAGCTATATCTAAATCTAAACCAATTTATATGAAATTCACCAGTTATATAAAAAGTCATAAGAAAATCCTTCTCGCCAAATTTCGGGGAATTGATTAACAAATGAGCACTTTATTGCAAAATCGGACGAACATATACATGGGAACTTTATCTTATGAATATAGAAAGTGACAGCTTATATGACATGTCTGATCGTGTAATAACAGCTTTAGACTGTGTTTGTTTGTTGGTTGGTTCCGTATATAGACCCGAAAACAGCCAAACCGATTTTATTTAAATTTTCGCGGAATGTGTAGGGTGGTCTGAAACAAATAAAGGTTAGGTAAGAGTGGCAGTCCTTTACAGACTCATTTAGACAATTTTAAGTCCATTGTGATACCAGAGTAGCGACAGACCAAGGCTTCTAGCGGGAATCGATCCCACGACCTGCACTGGTAATCCAAGCACGCTACCAACTCGGCTACCGGGGCGCCCAAAGGAATAAAAAAAAAAATTTTTGTTATCTGAAGAGCGTGCGTAAGGTAGAGGGTCCTCCCTGACGTCAATGTTTTGAAAAGCAATATCTCGGAGATGAGATCGCTTATAAATCTAATCGACATTTTTTGTATCCTTGTAGTAAGACAAAAACTTGTAGTAAGACAAATACTTGGAGTTAATCAAACTGGTTGAACGTCCCACCCTAAAACCCAACATGTTACGACTAGCACAATGTAGGTATGAAATGAAAGGTTTTTGTGAGTAGTAGGGATAATATTGCACATGATTCGAACCCAGGCGTTCAGTGTCAAAGGCGGACATGCTGACCCCAACGTGCCCAACACACAAAACAGAAAATGAGATCACTAGGCAGGCCAGTCAGAAACTCTTGCCGGTGAGAGCATACACAACTCCAGAATGACGAGAGGCCTGGAGAGGATGCAGACAGGGAAAAGGTCTTTACCCATTATCCGAAGCAGCGACACAGTAAGAGCTCGACTGTCTTTAACTCTTTCTCGTCATTACACACATTGCAGAGGTCTGATTCTCCCTGATGCCGCAATGCCCTGCCAGGACTTCTATCATCAGTCCGAGGCCATGTCCAGGAGTAATGATGTCCTGTTCCGCGAAATATTCGGACACAGAGCCTTTGCCACTCTGCAACCTACAACGCCAGCCTACACATTGGAAGCGTCAATGATTATTAGCGTTGATTGGTTGGTATTCCGTTATGCTTTCCGAATGGTGAGGTTGAAAAGAGTGTGCAGATATTAATTCGCCCCATGCCAATATGGACATACACCTAACCCAGTTATCGGCTTGTTTTGTGCTCTAATTACTAAAAAGTAACTTAAAAAAATCTAAGTTAAGAATTTTGTTCTACCTACAAAATCCTTAATTGTTTTATACGCCCTAAGTTGGTTCATGTTTGGTATTATGTCCTAAGTGTCACTGCCCGTGAAAGCCAGACAGTGACATAGGAAATGTTCCAACGCCTCATCAACTTTTCCACATGCCCTGCACATGCTATTAGTTGCCGCACCGATTTTGCATAAGTGAGCTCATAGTCCTATGTGTCCCGTTATGATACCAAAAGCTATGTATTCTAACCTCATCCTTACTTCCTTTCAGTAATAGCCTCGTCTTCCCACGATCCGGATCTCCCCATAGAATTTTCATCGTCCTAACAAACGTTTCGCTATTCCACAGTGTTCCATGTGCGCTCGTCGCCAACTTGGACTGCATCGACCCGAAAGGCTTCGGGTTAATCATGTTTGTAAGTAAGGCATTCGAAAACAGACCTCGGTGCTTGGCGTCTCAATGTAGGCCCCTAAGTGCACTCTTTCTTCTAGCTTTGATCCATCTGTGTAGCATGATCTTCCAGATGACAGCAACAGAGCTCAACCATTCTAAGGCTATGCCGCTGGCAGCAGTGCCTCGCATTTGACCTCAAGAGTTGTCTCAGGTTCCCACCGCGACGGTAAGACCTGCTCCTATCCTCTATCCATTCTCTCATTGCCTTAAGTCTCATAGCCGCAGTGGCTGCCTCACACTTTATCTAAATGCCTATAGGTCGGATATCTAGAATAGTTTCCAATGTCCTAGTGGGCGTGGTCCTGATCGCTCCGTCATCCTTAGAGGAGGCGTTAATCTACTTCTTTCACTTCAAGACTGTTCGTGACCTTACCGTTCTGGTTGTAATTGCCCTGATGGCTAGTTTATTGTCCGTAGCGGTGTTCACACTCGACTTCCTCGCGTTAACACCACAACACCACACGCATTCCGCGATCGCCCGGATCTCTGCCTGCAAGACCATATTATGGTCAGGCAGTCGAAAACAGATTTCAGTACCTGGGTTCTCAATGTAGATACATAAGCCCACTCTGTCCTCTACCTATGATCCATTTGTGTACCATGATCTTCCAGATGGCAATACCAGAGTTCCATCAATCCTAGACTGTGGCGATAGCGGCAGTGCCTCGCATTCGTCGTCGCAGGTATCCGATCGGAAACCTCTTCCCTTCCTTCCAAGTTTCCTTTCGTCGCCTCGATTATAACGATGATATGACTTGCTCCTGTCCTCTATCCATTCTTCCATTGCCTTAAGTCTCATAGCGGCAATGGCTGCCTAACACTTAATCTGAGTGTCTATGAGTTCGGATATCTAAAATAGTCTCCAATGGCCTAGTGGGCGTGGACCTCATTGCTGGGTTGTACCTTTTCTCCATCGCAGTCCACAAAACTACTGAGGCGTAAGTAAGTATTAGTTCAATCACGCTTTTATAGAGCCTTGGTTTCAGGTCCCATTTCGAGCCTGCGGCCCGTCTGCAGGAGGTTCGTTATCATTGAGCTTGAACTTGAATCGGACATCACTCATTAATATGTGAGTATATTAATAGAATGTTCAAGGGCAAAAATGCAATTTGACATGACGCATGGACGGTATCAATTCTTCGCATTATTAAAACCCCGTTAACACTGCTCATTAAATCCGGATTTAAGGCTCTCGTCAGCTGATTTTATAAAGGGAAAACAGATGATCAAGCCATTAAATCCGGATTTAAAGAGTATTGTAAACGGAATTTAAGCTTTATATACAATTATATCTCGATTTAACTTTCCGAGTACTTGAAATTTTTCCTCTTTGAGGTATGGTATGATTTCCCAAAACCCGTGTAAACCAATATACGACTCTTCTAAATCAGTTTTTAACCTAAGTTAAGACTTCTTGATCACTAGGAGGGGCTCGATAGTAGGTCGTATAGTCGTATGTGACATTATGTATGGTGCCCTGTAGCCGATTTTGCAGCTTTCTCGTTTTAACAGTTCGAGGGGTCGTGGGTTTGATTCCCGCTAGAAGCCGGATCTGTCGCTACTGTGGTATCACAATGGACTAAAACGGTCTAAAAGTGCGTTTATATTGGTCATTAAATCCGATTCATGACCTTTTCGAGATTTTAGTGCTAAATCCTATGTTTTTTTTTGCAGATTTTATCATACAAAAATAAATCCCACTTTACAGGATTTATTTTTAAATCCCAAATAAATCCGATTTCATGGCTGACTAATCGATAATTGTACCAAAATAAGCAACTGTTTTCAAGAATTGTGTATGCACATTCATGTATATATGCATGTACGCTTATGTATGTCACTTAAATCCCCCAAAAACGCAGTGTAAACTGACAGGATTTGTGTTTCGATTTAGTTAAATCCAGATCATAAAAATTTCAACGTAAACGATCTTTCAATTTTACTTCTAGGATATCAATAGATCACGGTTCTTATACATATTGGATGAACATTTTCATGTAGACTTCTGCTATTACTTTTGATATCCATGGATTCATATATATATATATAGAATATGAGCCCGGCTGCGCCGGAAATGCTATATTAGAGAAAACCCTTAATTTAGAAATGTATGCCTAATTACAGTTGAAAAGGTATTCCAATTTTCCTGTGGATTTTTCTACTCTGAAATACCTTTTATTTAAACCCAAATAAGTAAAGGTCCTGTTTAAGGGTGTGGTGCATTCCCAGAGACTTGGTCTCAAAAGTGGAAGTCAATTTCATGCTCTACTCCCAAAGACCTTTCATTTAAGTTCTATACTGCCACGGTCGGTAAATATGTCCGAAACACTTAGTCCCACAATTAGATATCAGATTCGATTTTTACTTTCAAATACCTATTATTTGATACCTATATTTTAGTGATTGGTCTATAAATCCGTTTGTCCAGTTTTGGGGGTGGGCTGCCCCGCTAGGTACACCACCTCAGATTCTGATACCAAATTTTTGATTTTAAGTTAATGTTAGTGTGCCAACAAAATTTAGCTTAAATCGCCATACCCATCTCCGCGATCTGGTGTTTTTGAAAATTATTGTTTAGGCCCGTCTTAGAATGGGGGCCGCAACGAAGTCATAACGAAGATAAATGCTGTATGATACATTTTGACCACTCTGCCCTCTATCTGTTCATTTTGGATTCTCCAAATTAGCCCCATTTGCTGGCTATTTTCCATGTGATCAACTAAATCTATTTGACAACAGCCAGTAGATGGCGCTAATTTAAATGTTAGTGCTACTACTCCCTTGGAGTGGCTAAACGACTATAAATTTGATCATAATGTGGTAGTTGTGTAAAAATGACTATATGACAACATATTAAATAGTCATTATTTAGACTTTTTTTAATCAAATCAAATTGCCATATTAAACGATATTCTGTGGTAAATAACGAATTTGCCAGTCTTTATATTTGGTGCGGTGGTGATAGTTCTTACTATTAAACCATGTAAAACTTTTGAACAACAAAAGTGTTGCCCAGCAGCATGTCGTTTGGTCTTGTCTATCGATGAGCTAAAAATGGTTGCAACCTTAACATTTGCAACTCCTCCTATAACGGCGAATGTCATGCCTACATTTATCACATTAATTAAATCACAGTTTCCTGTTTGGTCATTATGGTTGATCGCCTGTTTTGGGGTGCGGTGGTCCGCAAGATGTATAAGCAGAATGAAGATATCAGATTCGCAGTCCACAACCTTATACCCTTAATGTAACCCCATATTGTCATGATTGGTGTATACAGCCATTTGGTGGAGGGTGTCTATATGAGGCTAGGGTGCCACACTCCATCTGCCAATTGAGCACATATTTGAATGACGCACTCTACTCAAAAATATGTATCATTTGATCCCCCATTGTTTTAATTGGTCAAATAATCTATTGGAGGCGATATTTGGAGGTAAAGCGCCACCTAGATTCTTGGACACAAAGTTTAATGCCATATTCGTAATCATTTGAGTCTTATATAGCTATGACCGAGTAAAATTCCCATGGGGGGCCTTATGGGGTGGGTCGACCCGCGATTACTTAAAATCATTTTTATACCCTCCACCATAGGATGCAAATTGCAAATTTTGCCCATGAATATTCCACTAAGGAACAGGGGCAAACTTCTCACATATCAATGAGTGCAGTCCGATTCAAGTTTAAGCTCAATGATAAGGGGCCTCCTTTTTATAGCCGAGTCCGAACGGCGTGCCGCAGTGCGACACCTCTTTGGAGAGAAGTTTTACATGGCATAGTACCTCACAAATATTGCCAGCATTAGGAGGGGAAAACGACCGCCGAACATTTTTTTCCAGGATTCGAACCCAGGCGTTCAGCGTCATAGGCGAACATGCTAACCTCTGCGCTACGGTGGCCTCCACCATAGGATGGGGTATACTAATTTCGTCATTCTGTTTGTAACACCTCGAAATATGCGCCTGAGACCTCAGTATATATATATATTTTTTTTTTTATCGTCATGTCATTTTAAGTCGATCTAGCCATGTCCGTCTGTCTGTTGAAAGCACGCTAACTTTCGAAGGAGTAAAGCTAAGCTCTTGAAATTTTGAACAAGTACTTCCTTTAAGTGTAGGTCGGTTGGGATTGTAAATGGGCCAAATCGGTCCATGTTTTAATATAGCTACCATATAAACCGGTCTGGGTCTTGCCTTCTTGAGCCTTTCTTATCCGATTTGACTGAAATTTTGCACCTGGTGTTTTGGTATCACTTCCAACAACCGTGTTAAGTATGGCGCAAATCGGTACATAACCTGATATAGCTGTCATATAAACAGATCTGGGATCTTGACATCTTCAGCTTTTAGAGGGCGCAATTGTTATCCGATTTAGCTGTAATTTTGCACGTAATGTTTTGGTATCACTTCCAATAACTGTGCAAAGTATTGTATATTCAAATCGGTTCATAATCTGGTATAGCTGCCGTAGCTCAGCCGCTAAATGGCGCAATTCCAATCCGATTTGGCTGAAATTTTGTATGAAGTGTTTTGTTATGACTTCCAATAACTGTGCAAATCGGTACATAACCTGATATAGCTGCCATATAAACCGATTTGGGATCTTGACTTCTTAAGCCTCCAGAGGGCGCAATTCTCATCCGATTTTTCAGAAATTTTGTACAACGGCTTCTCTCATGACCTTCAACAGTCGTGTCTAATATGGTCTAAATCGATCTATAGTTTGATACAGCTCCCATATAAACCGATCTCCCGATTTAGCTTTTTGAGCTCCTACAAGGCGCAATTCTTATTCGAATGGATTGAAATATTACACAAAGACTTCTACAATGTTCAGCATTCAATTCATTTATGGTCCGAATCGGACTATAACCCAATATAGCTCCAATATCATAATAGTTCTTGGCACGATCTTACATGTTTATGTCATGTTCGTAATCTTCTCCCGAATACCTTTCATTTGAGTCCTATTTTGATATGTACGTCCAATATGTTTGTTTGGAGAACTTTTGGGGTTGGGGTTGATTTTGGGTGGTATTTTGGGGTAACGGGGAAGTGTCCGCTCCCTTCCAATATAAACAAATTATATAGCCTATTCCTTCTTCCTGACCTGACTTTCGCAATCTCTTCCCGAATACCTTTCATTTGAGTCCCATATTGCCCCGATCGGTCAACTTTTATTTGTGGGTGGTACTTTTGGGTTGAGGGTCCGCCCCACTCTAGATATCAAAATACATTTAAGTTCCACATTGACATGGTCGGTAAATATGACCGATTTAGGGGTGTTTTGGGGATTGGCCCTCACAAACACTTAGCCCGGAAAATATATCAGCAACATGCTCTATTCTCATATAACTATATATCATTTATTTGAAACCCATATTGCCATTGGCCTTAATATTGGATATCAAAATCGTTTTCTATTCGCATTTAAACTCATTAAATCGCATATTGCAAAAGTCAGCAATTATGTCCTGTTTGGGGTATTGACCCTAAAAACTATTAATATATAGTTCCACTCTCTTTAAGACCCAAATTATCTTGGTGAGTAAATACGTCACATACGGGACAGTTGGTCCCTAATGTTGATATCAGATACGTGGTCTACTCCCAAATACTCTTAATTTGAGCCCCATATTTCCATAGTCGGCAAACATGACCGGTGTGGTAGCTGTTTTGGGGGATGGGCGGGCCACTCAGTGAATTGGCCTTGAAAATATATATCGAATTCGTGTTATACTCTAAAAATCCTTTTATTTGAGCCTCATATTGTAATAGTCAGCAAATACTTACAATTTGGGTGTTGTTGTGAGGGTGGGGTGGCCCCATAGACACTTTTCCTAAATATTAATATCAGTTTTGTGCTTCACTCCCAAAGACCTTTCATTTGAGCCCCTTATTGCTATGATCGTAAATGTGTGCCTATGGGGAGATTTTTGGGGAGGGGCGGCCCCCCAAACACTTGGTCTCATTTTTGGATATCAGATTCGAATTCTACACTTAAATACCTTTTATTTAAGCCCCACATTCCCATGGTCAGTAAATAAGTCCTGCTTGGAGGTTTTTTTGGGGGAGGGGTGGAGCCTCAGAAACGTGGCCCCACATTTGGATATAAAATTCGTATTCTAATCGCAAATACTTTTCATTTGAGTCCCATATTGCCATGGTCGGTAAATATGTCCGATTCGGGGTGTTTTGGGGCTTGGGGTGGTCCCCTAACACTTGGACCGACAATTGTTTTCTTATCCTAAATACCTTTCATTTGAGTCCCATATTGTCGTGATTGGTCTAAATATATGTTTGGTAGGTTTTAGAGAGGGGCGGCCCCCCTAGGTACCCCATCCGAAATTTGGATACCAAATTTTTATTTTTAGGGTACTATATGAAAGCACACAAAATTTCGCTTAAATCGCACCACCCGACTCCGAGATCTGGCGTTTCTGAAAATTAGAGTATGGGGGAGGGTCCGCTCCCCCTTCAGATATCAAAAAATGTAGTACCCTATTTTCACCACGGGATCATTATGCACCATCTGTGAATTTTTATATATAAGATATAGATATATATATAGACCCCACGCGTAGAACTTGACGAATGCAAGGGGTATATAACATTAGGCCCGATTTAAATTTACTCCTTTATCAAGACTTGCATATAATTAATAACCCTTTTTATGAGCACAAGAAAGATTTTATAAAATATGTAGTTCTTCTTCTAATAAATTTTAATTCATTTTCTTTTTCTCTTTACTATTTCCTATTTCATTTACTACACCAATCACCCTGAACCCTAAATTTATCTCAATACAAACAAAACGCAAAATCTTACGAACGTCAGTCAATACGGAAACAAAACATTCCACGACGATGCTCTTTTGTACTACCCCACACTGCATACCGATGGGTATTTTTTTTTTTGACATTTTTCTTACTAATTTGGGATTTACGTCTCACGCTCTCCCTCTCTCAAACTGTCTTATGCTCTGTGGCTGCCAGTGTATGTCAAGGGATGCGGCAAGGGCTTTTCATTACGTTGACCTGGCATCTCTATACACTCAGTGTGGGTTTGTTTGCTCTTTCGTTACTGGGAAAAATTCGTACCAAAAAAAAAATAATTCGAGATATATAAACTATTGCAACTTAAGAACTGCAAGGACACCATGCAAAAGGATGGGTGGTGTGTGCGGGTGTGTGTGTGTGTGTGATTAATACACTTTTTTCTTGCTAAATTTGTCCCGTAATGAGAGCAACAAAGAACGACACTGATGAAAGATACTTTTTGGGCAGGGAGAGTTTAGTTTAGTTAAGCAGCGGCAGTGTTGGAAAAGAGCAAGGGTTTTTGTGGGGGGGAGGAAGAGGGGAGGAGAGGGAAGAGTTCAAGACACAGGACCTCCAGAAGTGGAACTCCAGCCAGGACAGAACAGGCAATTGGATATTAAAATAACAAAATATGTGTGATGTGATGATATGACCATACTCATGATGTCGATAATGATGATATAAAGACTTTTGTCAGACAGGGAGTGACTCGGCCAAAAAAAAAACAAAAAAAGAAAGAAAACTAAAGTGTATTAATTTAATTAAAATATTAAGTACAAAGTTTTTGCACACGCAAGCACCCACATACACCCACCCACCTATACACACACACACACCTACAACTCAACACTCAATTCAACACACAACTAGGGATTTGAGGTATCCTTTTAGAGTCCTTTTTGTTTTTTTATTATTATTAAAATTAAAATTGTGATTTGTACCATTCCATTTGTTTTATTGTGTATTTTTTTTTTTGTGTTTGGTTTTTGTTGAGTGGGCTGGAAAGCGACTTGGGTTGGTCGCTTTCATATATCCTCCACACGGTGGCTGTTTGTTGGCTTTTGCACTATTAATTCATGGCGTTTCCTTTGCACTGTTTTAGGAGGATTTTCTTTTCACATTAGTTATGTATGTATCTTGGGGTTTTTCGATTACAATTTCAATGGGAATAAACATTTTTTTCGTCGCCTTCGTTATCCTTTGGCCGTTGTAGTTTTCAGACTATGAAGGGGCGTTTTTCCTTGCTCAAGTGCTCTCTACTATTCGTTTTTTTTTTATTCAAAACTTGATTTCATTTGATTTAACATTTTTCGAAAATGTTTTGCATAAATAATGAAAAAAAAAAACATTTAAGTATTTCTGTATTGGTAATTTTTTTCAAACGTTCTTATTGGAATGGATACGATATCTTTGCTTTCGTATATTTTAATAGAATTATTTTTTTTTTTAAATATTATTTGGCTTTTTGCTACACAAAAAAGGACACACACAGAAATTCTTGTCTGCGGTTTGAATTTACTATCACACGGCGAGCACGACCGTAAAACAGAACTTTACATTTTGAGCAGCGAACAAAGTATGAAAATTTTTCTATTTAACCCGGTCACACCCTCAATATACAGGATAAAATACAGGATTCGATTATGCGTACGAATACACACAAAAAGCAAGGCAAGCACAGCCAAGTCAACGAGCCAACCAGCCAGCCAGCCTGCTAACCATCCACACACCGAAAAAGAGCATAAAAAAGGTAGCACAGCAGGAGCTAGGCGAGCAGTGAGTGAGTGTCTCAATGCCTGAGACCATTACCCCACATACCCTCTCGGGCTGTCCTTTATTCCTTCCTTTCATTATGGTTGTCATCATAACATCGATGTGTTTGTTTGTCCTCCTTTGGGTTTATGTTTATGCTGCTGCCACACAAAATTACTTTTCTCTCATACTCTCCCTGTTGCTAACAATCTCTCATTCTCATTCTCCCACTCCTGCTCTAATGGCTCTCAATCTTTAGCACTTAGATGCTTGCTCTCAGTTTCTCTTTCAGATGGAGGTCCTTGGTAGATGTGTAGTAGTGGTACTTCCATGGATGCTTCAATTATGCATCATCCATGTGCTAGTATTGCAGGAAGACACTTAACACTGTTTTGCATAAGGGTGGTGAAATGAGGTGAAGTTATTGCCAAAGTGAAATCAATGCAAATAATGACAACGAAATTTTAAATGTGTGAATCGCATTAGAACCCTTTAAATTTCTACTGAACAGGATGCAGATTGAACCATTTTTATACCCACCACCGAAGGATGGGGGTATATTCATTTTGTCCTTCCGTTTGCAACACATCGAAATATCGATTTAGGACCCAATATAGTATATATACTTTTGATCAGCGTAAAAATCTAAGACGATCCATGTCCGTCCGTCTGTCTGTTGAAATCACGCTACAATCTTTAAAAATAGAGATATTGAAACTTTGTACAGATTCATGTTTTGTCCATAAGCAGGTTAAGTTTAAAGATGGGCTATATTGGACCGATTTAGGGTCTTGGGCCCATAAAAGCCACATTAATTATCCGATTTTGCTGAAATTTGGGACAGTGAGTTGTGTAAGGGCCCTTCGACACCCTTCTTTAATTTGGCCCAGATCGGTCCAGATTTGGATACAGCTGTCATATAGACCGATCCTCCGATTAAGGGTCTTGGGCCCATAAAAGCCACATTTATTATTCGATTTTGATTTAGGATATTGAGTTGTTTTAGGCCCTTCGACATAATTCGTCAATTTGCCTCTGATCGGTTCAGATTTTGATATAGCTGCTATATAGACCCATCTCTCGATCTAAGGTCTTGCGCTCATAAAAGTCGTAAAATATGGGACAGTTCGGTCCAGATTTGGATATAGCTGTCATATAGACTGATTCGCAGATTTAAGGTTTTGGGCCAATAAAAGGCGCATTTATTGTCCGATGTCTCCGAAATTTGGGACAGTGAGTTAAGTTAGGCCCCTCGACAAACTTTTACAATATGGAAGATATGGGTCCAGAATTAGATATAGCTGCCATATAGACCCATCTCTCGATTTAATGTTTTACGCCCATAAAAGGCGCATTTATTGTCCGATGTCGCCGAAATTTGGGATAGTGAGTTGTGTTAGGCCCTTCGGCTTCCTTCTTCAATTTCACTCAGATGGGTTCAGATTTAGATATAGCTGCCATATAGACCGATCTCTCGATTTAAGGTTTTGGGCCCATAAAAGGCGCATCTATTGTCCGATGTCGCCGAAATTTGGGATAGTGAGTTGTGTTAGGCCCTTCGGCTTCCTTCTTCAATTTCACTCAGATGGGTCCAGATTTAGATATAGCTGCCATATAGATCGATCTCTCTCGATTTAAGGTTTAAGCCCATAAAAGGCGCATCTATTGTCCGATGTTGTCGAAATTTGGGACAGAGAGTTCAGTTAAACCCCTCCACATATATCTGTAATTCTATCAAGATTTGCATATCGCTGCCTTATAGACCGATATTTCGATTTAAAGTCTTGGCCCAAAAAAAGGCGCATTTGTAATCCGATTTAATTGAATTTTGACACATTGACTTATGTTAAGCTTTTCGACATCCATGTTGATCGGTTTATTTTTAGATATAGCTACTAAAAAGACCAATATTTTGTTAAACACAATTGAACAATGACTTGTACTTATTAGTATTTGGTCCAAATCGGATCATATTTCGATATAACTGCTATGGGATATAAGGTATGCAATTTTCACCGGATTTTGATGAAAGGTGGTTTAGATATATACCCGAGGTGGTGGGTATCCAAAGTTCGGCCCGGCCGTACTTAAAGCCTTTTTACTTGTTTGTTCAAAAATTTTACATGAGATGACTATTAAATAGGTAGTCATTTATAGACAACTACCAGATGATGATCAATGTTATAGGCGTTAAGCCACTCCAAGCGAGTAGTAGCACTAACGTGTATGCTAGCGCAATCTACTAGGTGTTTTCAAATGGATTTAGTTGATCTAATTGAAAACATGAACAAAAAGAGGGCAGAGTGGTCAAAATTGATCATGCAGCATTTATCTTTCTTATGACTTCGTTGTGGTTATTTGCGGTATTATTTCGTAACTTTCCCTCTCTAACACGGGCCTTAACAATCATTTTCAAAAACACCAGATCTCGGAGATGGGTAAGGCGATTTAAGCGAAATTTAGTTGGCACACTTACATTAACTTAAAATCAAAAATTTGGCATCAGAATCTGAGGTGGGGTGCCTAGAAGGGGCAACCACTCCCGAAACTCGCCAAAGGAATTTATGGACTAATCACTACAATATGGATATCAAATTAAAGGTATATCACCTCACCCCCAAAAAAAACCTCAAATCGGACATATTTACTTTTTAAATAAGAGGTATTTGAGAGTGGAATAAAAAAATCCACAGGAAAATTGGAATACATTTTCAACTGAAATTTGGAGGACTCCTCTCCAATATAGCATTTTCGGGCGCAGCAGAGCGGGTCGGGCTCAGCTAGTTCTTATAGATAAAAATCAATTTGTGTTTGTTTGTTTGTTTGCATGTTCCGTATAGACTCGAAAACGGTTGAACTGATTTTCTTCAAATGTTCACATAATGATTCCGTGTTGAAAATAGGGGAGGGCGGACCCTCCCCCTTACCATAATTTTCAGAAACGCCAGATCTCGGAGATGGGTGAGGCGATTTAAGCGAAATTTTGTGTACTCTCTTTAAGTAACCTAAAACCAAAAATTTATGTTATCCAAATTTTGGATGGAGGGACAGGCCACCCCAAGCGCAATGGCAATATGGGGCTGAAATAGAAGTTATTTGTGAGTAGAGGGGAGTGGAGCGCCCCTCCCCCTAAACAACCCCCAAAGAGTATAAATTTACCGACCAATAGCAATATGTAGCTGAAATGAAAGGTCTTTAGTAGTAGAGCACGATATCAACATTCGGTAAAAAGTGCCTATAGGGCAGTTTCTCCCCAAAGCACCCCCAAGAGCAAAAATTTACGGACCATAGCAATATTAGGTTCTCCAAATTATTTTTTAAAACCAAAATTTTAATAAATTTTTTGTGATTGTTCAAAGAGGTTAGCATGTCTGCCTATGACGCCGAACGTCTGGGTTCGAATCCTGGCGAGATATCGCACTGCGGCACGTTCAGACTCGGCTATAAAAAGGAGGCCCCTTATCATTGAACTTAAATTTGAATCGGACTGTACTCATTGATATGTGGGAAGTTTGCCCATGTTCCTTAGTAAAATGTTCATGGGCAAAATTTGCAATTTGCATTGTTCAATGCATTTTACTAGACACATTTAGCCTAAACTGACGTGGCAATTGTGGTTAGGGAACGTTTCTCAGCACTCTAAGAAATATACTTCAGGAAGCTCTACGTGCAACAGCTAAGTTGGCTACCGAAAGTGATCTTGGTATAAATCCGTGCAAGATAGAAGTGGTTCCTTTCAACAGGAGAAACAGATTACCTACAGTGGAACCATTTACAGAAAGCGCAAAATACATGGGTGTTTTGCTAGACAGGAAATTGAACTTCAAGTTAAACATTTTGGAAAGGGCAAGAAAGGCAACCCTGCCCTATACACCTGCAAGAGAGTCATTGGCAAAAGTTGGGGGTTTAGAGCGTGTGTCATGCACTGGGTGTATACTACATTTGTCAGATCTATAATGGTGTGTGGTGTTGTGGTCTGATGGACGGAGCTTCAAAAGTCCAACCACAGCTCAATACTTAACCGGATCCTTCTTCTTTGTGCATCACAGCCGCACTGAGGATGACACCATCTGATGAACTGAATTTAATGGCACTGGTCATTGTGGCTACCGAAATTGCAGAGACCACTGCCTTGAGGTTAAGGGAGCTTTCTCATTTGCCATGTGGCGGCTACGGACACTGTGTTATTCTTGATACAATATCCGATGTTCCAGCCAGTGTGGATTACACCCTACCTGATCCGCTTTTTGATAAAAAGTACTGTACTACTATTCCTGATAGAACCGATTAAAAGACTACCTCTACCTTATCCGTAGGTTAAGGATAAATAGAAGTACTTAATACAAGCCCCAAAAAAACTAGACTGACCTGTCAGCCAAACTATCAAAGTCCACTTGGAACATATCTACCCAATATCGGAACAAGGAGACTCATAATACTTAATAGTATGCAATACCCAATGAACGTTCCCATGAGTATCCAAATCCACCCCCAAGGCATTCATTGAAGTGCCTTCTTTTGTCTCCAAGACCCTTTCCATATATGCCGCCAAGACGCAGGATAAAGAACACTATACAGGCTGGAACTTTGAACTCCGACCTATATAGTGGTTATCGTCATCACGAGAAGCTTAGATGCGAACTATCAAGTGCGTCCACATGTTGCGAATAGTGGAATGCTGCGTATACGGACTGTCATCGCAGAAAATGAGCGGTATCGCTGGGAAAATCCCAATGGGAGGCCAGGCGGCTGCTGCTCTCGTATATGTACTGAGAGCCTATGATGCAAGACGAGTTATTGGCGGCTTTATATAGCCAATGACAATCGCGTCCTATGGACCGGAACGAGCTTACTAATCTGTAATAGCTTGACGAGGATCGCTACCTCCACATGCAAAAACGTGGCTACTACAACATACCTGACGTAGGATTACAGCCCGAAAAGCTTGTCTTCTTCAGGTGAACAAATGCATCGCCGACAAGTCGCGGTCCTGAAAATGTCCTGCATACGGGAAGCCATCAACCGAAATGAAACTTGCAAAATTCCACGACTCGATTTTATTCGATTCTTCGATTCGATTATTTAATTTACTTCAAGTAGACCTCGACTTTTACACACAAAAACATAACCAATCGATTAGTCGAAAATCGACGATTGCATCCCAAAACAGCTGCTCCTTAAAGTTTTGATTTTGGTGTTAATTTGTAATTAATGTTGATAAAAAATGGAAAAATGCGTTAATTAAAAACAATTGGCCTATGATTGAGTATTGGAAGTTAGAAAAGCCAATGTTTCGCAACACAACACGTGTGGAGAATACTTGAAATGTCCAGAAACATAAAACACAGTTCAAGAAGCGGTGATACAACATCCAAGGCTGCCTCTGCTGCTGGCCATGAATCGCAACACCACCATAAGGACGAATTTGGTGCAGCAAACAACCGCAAGGAGGGCTTTGGTTTGAGTACGAAGGTGGCCTTGGGCCGCTTACACGATGAAATTGATAATATACTCAAAGAATATGAAAGGAAATGGGTGGCAGAGAGGTATGTGGATAGAGAATTTCTATGTTTACACTGTGGTATTTATTGTTATTTTTTCATTTTGTGTACATTTCAGTTCATATCGCAAGATGCGTTCAGCATTTGTTAAACGCTATGACAGCCCACTGGGATGGTCCTCTATTGCCACCTCACTGCTGACCACAGTGGCATTGCTTATCGCCCAATCATACCTTGCCGCATTATGTTTGTTGGCTATCTTATCATTGGATTTATTTGTTGTAATACGCGAAAATAATCTACGAAGAACAGAAGTGTATCGTAAAACACGCCAAATATTGGATGATCTACGTGTGGCGGAGGAGGAATTATGTAGCGATTGGCAAGCTTGTAATTATCCGCACAATTGTTGTCCCATGTCACCTTGTGTGTCCCTGCAATGGACCTATAGAGATGGTGTCATAGTTAACTTGCCTTGGGCATTGTTGGTCAAGGGTGATTATATTGTTTTGAGACCGGGCCACATAACACCGGGTCCCTGTACTGAGGTCAATGGCAAAAGAAAATTTAGTGATCAAGAAATCTATGGAGTATTACAAGCAGATACACCACCCATGAAACCGGTAGCAAGAATACCTTTACCGGATATGGTTTGCATACTGGAAACTACGCCGTTCCTAAACAATCTAAAATTGATTTTGGAAAATTGTGCAAAGAGACCGGCCACAATATACAATCAACAGAGATATTTGGTAAATATGTGATTAAGTTAAACTTAAGCCTTATAAAGTTGTTTTACCATGTAAAATGCAAATTTTGCCCATGAATATTCGACTAGGGAACAGGGGCAAACTTTTTACATATAAATGAATGCAGTCCGATTCAAGTTTATGCTCAATGATAAGGGCCTCCTTTTCTTAGCCGAGTCCGAAAGGCGTGCCGCAGTGCGACACGTCTTTGGAGATAACTTTTACATGGTATAGTACCTCACAAATGTTGCAAGCATCTCGCCAGGATTCGAACCCAGATGTTCAGCATCATAGGCGGACATGCTAACATCTGTGCTACGGTGGCCTCCCGTAAATAGCTCTTAACATCACATACGACTCAGAATACAACATTAGTTTGCGAGGCAAATTTTCTGTCTCGACTAATTGGAGGTATGGGGAGAAAGCGTGATTCGACCTAACTGGTACTTCTTACAAGGCTGTCACATTGCTAAACAGAAGTCCGTCGTAAAAAAATCAGTCCGATTCTTCCTTTAAACTTATTCTTCTGTCCAGTGTTGGAACTTTGTCAGAAATTGCAGCAATTGCCTAAATGTTTCTCAGTAAGCATTTCATCTAGAACGCATCTGCGAAGAGTTTGCGCAACATTTACTTGGTCCTCGACTCGAAGTCCACGAATGCTACAAATGGCTCTGGTGCTCATGTTTGCGTTGATGAACATTGTGAGACGCATTACCAAGCCTGATAAACCTTTTTAAATAATAGCATGATGAGCGAAATCGCTTCATGTCTTTTATATACAACACGGCGTGTGGTTTTGCAATAATATCAAATTCATTAAAAATATAAAACGACCATGATTATTGTCTTTTATCATAGACACTAAGTTCATGCCATGATAAATATGATGAATCAACAATAGTTAAATTTATACGTGATTATTTTTAAAATATGGCCATTATGCTTTGCGCGCTTAACTAGTCTTAATTGGTTGCATTCCTAACATTTACGTTTTGCAAAATTCAAGGTTCAAAACAAACGAGATAATATGAAATCGTGACATGAAATGTCACAATTAAACAAGTATTGCTACTTCTCGTACTATATCAACTTGTGAATTCTGTTAAAGCTTTTTAACATTAAAGAAATGTGAGTGAGAGAGGCAATGATTCGTATTCTTTCTGGCAAACAAATCAACTCTTTCGTTACCAGTCAATCCCTGTGAGCGGTTACTCCAAATATAGGTTCACTTTGTGTTGCCTGTGCAGTTGCTTCAAAAAACCGGCAGCGATGCACAGTGGTATAGAAAAAAAAAAACATCTGGCTGGTTCGGGCACCTCTTAGTAGGCCACTAAAATTGTGTTCCGATTTTTTTTTTGGATAGTACCCAAAAATCTCTACAAAAAAGTTTGATTATTTTTTTGATTCTGCTCCAATGTGCAATGCAGCTCTTTATATCTTACGCTCGCACTCATAAAAGCCTTTAACTATGAATATTGAGATATCTGACTGCGGTATTTCTTTATGCCACGTTCTCCGTATTCCTGTCAATCGCAAAAATCTTCGCCTGGAAAATGCTGCAAACTTCCCTAAGATCACATTTTCCACATGTAAACAATTTATATATTAATTAACATTATGTTGACTAGTTTCTTTATTTGTTTTTCCTTTCCAGTTGGTCACCAAATACATACAACAATGGGGTTTTATATGTGCCCTTACTGTCACACTCTTTGTTGGCATTTTAAGGCTACACGGTTTTGGTATATCCTCAGAGTCGGTATATCATGAGACATGGAGAGATGTTATTATTGAATCACCAGCTGCAGCAGTTATACCGCTATTGCCTTTAATATTTCCTCTTCTATGGATTTCCATGAATCTTTGGGGCGTTGCGCGATTACAGTGTTTTTTGCGAACACCTCAACTTGTAATGGGCAAGGACTCAGAGAAATCCTTTGAAGAAGATGACATGCCTGCATTTGATTATGAGAACTTGGCATTACATCGTTCGAAAGTGTTTCGCAATTGGCTGCAATTGTGGCGCGGCAACAGTGAACTTTTGCCGCGCTCAGCAAATCTGGTGCAAGTTTTGGGTTCCATAACTGCATTGTGTTGTGTCGATAAAAAGGGTATTTTGTCTTGGCCCAATCCCACGGCTGAGAAAGTATTCTTCCTGCATGATACCGATGAGGATGCTTTGGAGGAGAAAAGTTGTCAGACTTCTTTGAATTCTGAGAGCGATATACCAGATCATGCAGTGCCCAAGGGCAATGGCATAGTGGCAGAGGTGTTGGATTTGACACACGATCAACACTGTCCATTTCGTTTGGAGTTTGATGATCAGGAATGGAAGAATCACATAAAATCATTGAAACCTTTGGGTAAAAATTCTAACAAAACATATATTTTTTTATAAAGATCAATGTTTAATTTTTGTTTTGCCTCTTCTAGGTCTAGCAATTCTGCTCAATACTTGCTCCCCCTTGACCCATGTGCATTATGCTCAATTTTGTGGTCATGTCACTGCCGTGGCTATGCTAGATACAAACTTAGTTCCTGTTACAAACCGGTATGAGATCGTAGAGTCCAGTATGAAAAGCTTTTTGCATGGGTATGTCGTTCGTTTTCATTTTATTACGTACTGCTCTCTTTTTTTTCATTTGTTTTAATATTTCTATATAATTTTTAATTCACAATTGGCTTTAACAGTCCCAGCACAATGATTTTTCGATTATCTCAAATTATAAATTGTAAATACAAATGTTTACCACATCGAATTTATTGCAAAATACTTACCTAGAAGAAATCAGGAAACGTCTTGTTCTTTTTGAATAATCCATCAGGTGCTGGTTAATTATGTGTCCTTTGAGATATGTTTTGTGCTTAAGGTGAATAGGTTGTGTTTAGTAAATCAAGTAAAAAAAAACGCTCATGGTCATTAAGCTCGATTTCCTTTGGAGAAAAAAGAAAAATTAATAAGAATAAATATCTACATACCATACTCATTATTCTATATATTGTAGTATAAGAACAAGTAAAACGAGTTGAGTTATCCCAAACTTTGGATGCCCAACTAGCTCAAGATGAAAAATCTAGACAGTGGTCAGGAAAAAAGAGCTATGTGTGCTATTTCCTGCACAGATGTAAGAGGCTCTGATGTTGTTGTTGTTGTAGCTACATTTTCATGTGGAGGTGAAGATTCTCGGTAAGACACTGTAGGTGAGCAAGCTTGTTCCGGTCCAAAGGACCGATCGTAGTGGAAACAGGCTGCCAATAACAAGGCGCCAATAACTCGTCTTGTCATATCGAGCATCATAGAAACTTAATATTTGTGCAAGAGTCGGTGCCGCCCGGTTACTCACTGTGACTCTCCGCACGACACCACTGATTGTCCGCGACTGCCGTTGCAGCTACTCCGTATGGAGCATTCCACTATTTGCAGCCTGTGGACATGCCCGGTAGCTCGCAGCTAAGCTTCTCATGACAGCAATGAACGCCACAAAGATCGGAACTCAATGTTTCAGCCTGTGTGGTGCTCTCATAGCTATACCGTGCTGCGTCTGATAATTTACCGCAGTTTACCAGTAATCAAGTTGTCATATCATTTGGCTCACACTTAGTTGATGTGCTTCCTTGTGGGTCTTAACAAGAACGAGTTAACTACTTGATGAGGAATCCGTTGACGTTACTCCGGAAATTGAGCAGATCTAGCCACTCTGCATCCGGCAATCCCGGAGTGTCCTCTCCGCATGAAGAGAAGTCATGTGACTGAATATTTTATGGCAGATATATTTCTAGCTGCGAAGTAAGCTTTAAAATCAACAAGGAATACGTTTAATTTTTCGAAGATGGAACATGGGCCTGAAGCTATAATCGTAAAATCTGACGGGTCAACTAAATAAACAACGATCAAAGTGAAAACATCGATGGTGACGCCCCATTATTTTGCGTCGTCATATCGTACACTCGTTTTGATCTTCTTAGATTTTTGAATTATTCCAAGAACTATTCTAATGTTAAACTACAATTTTTGTTACCACCACTAAAAATTTTTTCTGTTATTCTCGCCATGAACCGAACTCAGGCGTTCAGCGTCATAGACGGATATGCTAACCTCTGCGCTACGATGGCCTCCAGGCTGCATATGCCGGACCATAGTTGAGCTAGAACTACTCTGGTTTGCCAGGGGAGGCCAAATTCTTCAGGTGAAAGGGGATGCTATCGTTCTCCAAGGACCACATTTACCCGGTAGCTATTCAGCGCATCTGCTACCATGTCAGGATAAATATTGTCTAAACCTGCTTTATAAGCGGCATATCAAGTGTGTATAGACAACAGAGGTTCTCCCTTGCTTGCGCTGAACCTCACGCTCTAGGTCATGAAGATCTACGTTGAGGCTTCCGGCCGGTGGATACCTATCCACAAGATGATGATTTGGATGGACTCTGCAATAAACGCCCAGAAGGTATTGATTAGACAGCATGTAGTTTGTCTTCTCACGGGTAGGATCTTTGTCTCCTAATGGAGGTTGTCCACGTGAGAACTAAGGGGACAGCCCGTCCAAGTTCGAAGAGCTGCACAGAGCTGACGCGAACACACTGTTGCTGCATAACTAACCACAGACCGGCCAATTGCTTTGTACGTGGTCAACAAGGTTTCTTTATCAGCAACCCAAAAGCTGCCGTCGAGTGACTTGAGAACTTTGTTTCTAGAATTTGAAGAGCTGTCAAATGTCATACCAAGTATTTTGGGGCACTAGATGGTCTGAATTGTCACTCCATCGACCATTACTTTCATACTCCATACCCACCTCATGCGTGTATGTAGTGAACAATGTGGGGAAGATTTGGGGGCAGATATCTTCAGATCTCTTGCAGATGTCATCAATGGGTGGGGGGTCTAATGACATGATCGTACAATAGCACGCATATGACACGATCTCTATGCCGTCTGTAGAGGGTGGAATGGAGGGCAGGTAGAGGTTAAACAGTGCCGAAGATATCATCCCGCCTTGGGGAACTCCCTATATGACTCTACGGTGCTTAGACTTCTTGTCCCTAAATTTCACAAATGACTGGTGACCCCACAGATAATTCGCGACCCAGCGTTTCAGGCCTGGCTGGAGGGATGTATTGGCTATGTCCTCAAATGCCTTCGATAGATCCAGTACCACGAGGCCCCTATTACATGGCCTGGGCTAATTGAAGCCAAGGCAAATGTGTGCGCTGATGGCAGCAAAGCAGTTGTTGTGCTATGCATGCAGTCTTTGAAATCCATGCTGGTGCTCGGCGAATGGAAATTCTTCAACGAGGCTCGTGAGCAGTAGTCCCTCAAGCGTCTTGGCTACTGTTGAGAGAAGATAGATCGGTTTGTACGACTCCCCCTTACTCTGGTCCCTTCCATGCTTCAGTAGCGGAATCACTCTGCCCATCTTCCAGTCATCGGATACTATAAGAGTGTTCAAAGACAGGTTGTACAGAGCAGGTTGTTCAAAGACAGGTTGTCACAAAGCAAAAGAATTGCACCAAGATTTTACCTAAGGAGGCTTTTTTTAAATTTGGAGCCATATTGTGGAGAAATATTTACATAAAAAATCAACAACAACAAAAAACGCGGAATAGCCTTTGTACATTATTATAAAAAAAGAAAATTTTTTTCCCGTGCTGCATTATTTTCAAAAAAAAAAGTTTTTCAATAAAAAAAATCCCCAATTTTTTAATAAAAATTAAACGTTTTTTTTTTGAAAAAAGTTTTCCCTGCGTTGCTATTTTATATCCCTGGGTAACGCCAAAGATAGCAGTAATTTTTTCACATGGGGATTTTTCTGGGGATTCAAAATTCTCAATGCCCTGGAGTCTCGGGATTGACTTTTATTCATATTCGTATTCTACTCAAAATGTCCCAAGATTTCCGTACCATAGTGCCCATATTCCGTACACTTTCACTTGATGAGGCGGAAGGCCCCAGGTCCGAGCCCCAAAAAAAACGGATTTCTTTTTCGTGTTCCTGGGGTCAAATTTGGGGGAGTCAGTACCATAGTGCCCATATTCCGTACACTTTCACTTGATGAGGCGGAAGGCCCCAGGCTCTAGCCCCCAAAAAAACGGACTTCTTTTTCGTGGCCCTGGGGTCAAATTTGGGGGAGTCCAAAAAAAATTTGGTTTTTGACCATTTTTCCCGTAAACAGCAAATTTGCCTCAAATTTAGTTGAATTTCCACTTGAGGACAAAAATATTGTAATGAACAATTAGAAACAACAAACATCGTTTTTTAATAATTTGTTAACACATTATCGTAATCCAAAGAATAAGTCAAAAATAATTATTTAAGTATCAACCTTTGCCAACAATGACTACTTTTTATTTTTATAATCAAAGTTAATGTGCATAGCATTTCGCCATACTGGTGTCAAAGGTATAATCCAGTGTAATATGTTTTGAATACAAACTTCATTATGGTAATATTCTGCATACATATTTCTCTTACAATTATTGTTATTTTCTTCTTGACTACAGGAATTTGCCACCTGATCCTTGAATATATTTGAATTTACTTAATTATATATTCTTAGGGACTGATTATTGCCATTTTTTAGTAACCATTCTTCACATAAACTTTTTATAAAAAAGCTTTATCACATCATATTGTTTTCCAGATTTCTAGACATGTTTCAGGTCCATGTTTGGAATTTTTTGTTATTTGTAATAGTAATACATTTTTGAATGGTTTTTCGTTAACTTTAGAAGTTGTGAAATGAAAATTTTATAGCATCCCATAAAATTGTAGTATTTGGAAATAAAATTGCAAGTTAGATGTGTAGGTAGTTATTCTAAATTTTTCTATTTTTTATTTTTGTAAAAAATTTAAAAGTTTTCTAATGTAGTTAGTGCAACCTACTCATATATTTAAGAAATGAAATAGTTATGTTGGAGATGTTCCAATGCCTCTAAGCCCAGCTGAAGCGTCTGAAGCTAAAATCCCTGGATTTTGGGTGAAATACACAGTTCATATTTTGATATATTTTTTTTTTTTTGTTTAATTGGCTATGACAGAATATTTGTTCCACTAGCTGAACGTAGAATAGCGTTCCAAGCGCCTCGGTCTTCTGCGCTCTTTCTAAAACCTCTGATACCAAGTTTCGAGGTGTCTCCCACAACTTGATCTTTCCATCGGGCTTTTGGTCTTCCCGGTTTGCGTGTACCAACGTGTTTGCCTTCAAAAGACTTCTTTGCTGGAGCTACTTATCCATTCTGACAACATGATTCAGCCAACGCAGCCGTTGTATTTTGATGCATGTAACTATGCTGTCGTCGTCATACAGCTCGTGGTTCATACGTTGCCTATACTCTCCGTTAACGCAAACTGGTGCATATATTTTACGAAGAACCTTTCTCTCAAATACTCCAAGCACTGCTTCAGAACCATACAAAAGCACGGGTAATATCAGTGTCTTGTATAGTGTAATCTTCGTCAGTCGAGAGGTGGCCTTGTTTCTGCTTACTTAGTCCAAAGTAGCAGCTGTTTGCCAGTATTATTCTTCGCTTAATCTGAAAACTGGTGTCATTCGTTACGGTTACGGTGGTGCCAAGGTAGATAAAGTTACTGATGGTCTCAAAGTTGTGGTTGCCAACTTTCCCCATTTTATTTATCTGCTCGGTTGTGCAAGGCTTTTTGGGAGTTGAAACCATCCATTTCGTCTTATCTCCATTTACTGCCAGACCCATTATCATTGACTCTTTTTCGATTCTTTCAAAGGCAGCAGTTACTACTTCCGCTGATCGACCTATCATATCGATGTCGTCGGTATAGGCGAGTAGCATGTGTTCTCTTGTGATTAGTATGCCATATCTATTCACATCTGCATCTCGTATAATCTTCTCCAGCAGGATATTAAAGAGATCACGCGATAGGCTGTCTCCTTGTCTGAAACCTCGTTTGGTATTAAATGGTTCGGAGAGATTCTTTCCTATTCTTACTGAGGAAAGCGTACCAACAAGTGTCATCCTGCAGAGTCTTATTAATTTTGCAGGGATACCAAATTCAGACATGGCTTGAAATACCTTTGAACGTAAAGGAGTATCGAAGGCGGCTTTGTAGTAAACATAGAGATGGTAGGTATTGATTAGTCCTTCTCGCGTCTTTTCCAGCATTTGGCGCAGTGTGAATATCTGGTCCAGGGTGGATTTACCAGGTCTAAAGCCGCATTGATAGGGCCCATTATCTCATTGTCTTTAGGTTTTAATCTTTCACACAGTACGCTCGAGAGTATCCTGTATGCGATGGGGAGGAGACTTATTCCTCTGTAGTTGGCACATTCCGTCTTGTCTCCTTTCTTGTGTGCGGGACATAATATGCTGAGGTTCCAATCATCGGGTATGCGTTCTTCAAGCCAGATTGATATAGCTGCCATATTTTGATATAGCTACCATATAAACTGATCTTGGGTCTTGATTTCTTGAGCTTCTAGAGAGCACAATTCTTATCCGATTTAGCTGAAATTTTGTACGAGGAGTTTAGGTATTACTAAGTATGCTAAGTATGGTTCAAATCGGTTCATAACCTAAAATGGTTGCCATATAAGTCGATCTCCCGATTAGACTTCTTGAGCATATAGAGGGCGCAATTATTACCCAATTTGGCTGAAATTTTACACATATCGTTTTTGTATGACTTCCAACAATATACATTTTTTGGATAACTAATAAAGGGTGATTTTTTAAGAGTTATAAAAAAGTTAAAAAACACATAAAATTCAGAAAAATTCATGAAATCTTTGTTTGAATCGATAGTACGGTCCATATAATTTAAAGTTTGAAGATTATTTCATGCAAATGTTGACCGTAACTGCGCCTCAAATTTCATACTCTTACCAACATTTCGGCCGGCATCTCACGAATAAGTGCTTCAATGTTATCTTCCAAAGCATCAATTGCAGCGGGCTTGTCTATATAGATATGAGCTTTAACATAGTCCCACAAAAATAGACCGGTCCTGAACGTGAAATAAAATGTTCACCGAAATCGCCTCTCAATAAGTCCATTGTTACGCGTGCTGTGTGGCATGTGGCATCCTCTTGTTGAAACCACATGTTATCAAGCTCTTGCATTTTGGGCAAAAAAAAAAGTTGGATATCATCTCACGATAGCGCTCACCATTGAAGTACGGTGACATCATTGGAAGTACGGTCCAATGATGTCACCAGCCCATAAAGCGCACCAAACTGTGACTTTTTCTGGATGCATTGGTAGCTCTTGCAATGCTTCAGGCTGATCTTCACTCCAAAATCGAAAGTTCTGCTTATTTACGTACCCATTGAGCCAAAAATGAGCTTCGTACCCATTGAGCCAAAAATGAGCGCGGTGAACTTTCTTAACAGAGCGCGCTTTTTGACCAAACGGAAAATGTTTGACAGTGAAACAAAACACGAAACATTGGCGGTTCGCATTGACATCGAGGGGGCTTTTAACAATGTGCGGACCGACACATTGATCCAATTCTTAGACCGGTAGAGACTGGATAAACCATATGCTAAGGAACAGGTGGATAAATTGTGTGTCTCATGACATAAATATAAGGGAAAAAGTAGCACAAGGTATGTCACAAGGGGGCATTTTTTCGCCACTCCTTTGGGTGACCACATAAATATAAGGGAGAAAGTGGCAAAAGGTCCGTCACGGGGGGGCATTTTCTCGCCACTCCTTTGGGTTACCACCATAAATAACCTATTATGGATGCTGATTTAGGAGGGATATGAACCCGTCTGCTATGCAGACAATGTTATAATACTTCTTAGGGGTAAGGATCCGAACCAGCTATACAGAAGGGCCGAGAGGGTCTTGCATATGGCATATGACTGGGCTAGACCCAGGGGTCTCAATGCTAACCCAGAGAAGACTGAAATTTGCCTGTTCACGAGGAAGACAAAGGTGGGTCAATTTGACGCACCATGTTTCCTCAATAAAACGATTTCGATAACTGACAAGGTCAAATATTTAGCAATGATCTTTGATAAGAAATTTAATTGGGAGTGTCACATTCAGGAGCGTACTAAGACACTATGTAGATGGGCCATAGGCTCGAAATGGTTCCTGAATCCGAGGATGGTCCACTGAACTCGGGTTGTTGTAGCCATATATTCATGTGGAGGTGGCGATCCTAGTGAAGCTCCTGTAGGTGAGTAACCTCGTTCCGGCCCAAAGCACCAATCGCCGCGGGAACAGGGTGGCCAATGGTTTTTTATCGGCGCCAATGACTTGCCTTGTCATATTGAGCATCACAGGCAGTGTTGCCACCCAAGAAAATAATTTCCTACCATAATTTATGACAAATCCTACCAAACCTGACCAAAACCTACCAAATGTTCTACAAATCAAAAATGCAGTATATGTTTCCATTTGCACCCTATATACCGATCTCCCGATAAGAAATCTTGAGTTCATAAAGTCATATTTTTGCCCCGATTTAAATGAACAACCGTGCAGAGTTTGGATAAAGTGATCAGCCGATTTAAGTATTTGAGCCAAGAAATGCGCTTTACTACCCATTTTCGCCGTTACAGTCAGTTGCATGGTTCCATCAAGATCTGAGTATAGACCAGATCTGACCGACCAAAGGCAGAGAACACACAAAAACCGCAATTCCTGCCTACGAAAGTGCCTGGTAGCTTATAGCAAAGCTTCTAGTGACAGCAATGAACACATGTTCCAGCTTGTGTGGTGCTCACAGCTGGTATTGCTATCTGGGAGACTATGCTACACAGATGGATCAAAACTAGAGGACAGAGTGAGCCTGGGTGTTTACATTGAAA
The DNA here is from genome assembly GCF_963082655.1 of Stomoxys calcitrans. Taxonomy (NCBI): domain Eukaryota; kingdom Metazoa; phylum Arthropoda; class Insecta; order Diptera; family Muscidae; genus Stomoxys; species Stomoxys calcitrans. The sequence continues at coordinate 171,764,903 of NC_081555.1, read as the reverse complement.
ATCCAGCGACCGATATCTGTTTCCGATTGCTTGACCATAATATGGTCCTGCAGTCGAAGATCCGGGCGATCACGTAATGTATGAGCTGGTGTGGTGTAAACGCTAACGTCGAGTGTGAACATTTTGACGGACAGTAAACTATTGGGTTGCCCAAAAAGTAATTGTGGATTTTTCATATAATCGGCGTTGACAAATTTTTTCACAGCTTGTGACTCTGTAATTGCATTCTTCCTTCTGTCAGTTATCAGCTGTTACTTTTAGCTTGCTTTTGAAAAAAAGTGTAAAAAAGTATATTTGATTAAAGTTCATTCTAAGTTTTATTAAAAATGCA